>NW_015505668.1:375977-399889 GCF_001515645.1 Sinocyclocheilus grahami
ACAGGTTCCACTTCAGCCTGTAAGCGTGTCTGGTAGACGGGGCTCTAGCTGAAGTGATGGTGTTTACTACCGCTGGAGGTAGCCCACCTAGAACCTCTTCATCTCGTCCAGGGACCATAAGTGGAGATTCCACAAGACTGGACGCGGGTGCCAGAGGGTGTCCCCTCTTTGAGAAAGGAGATCCCTCCTCAGAGGACTTCGCCAAGGAGGGGCTGTTGCGAGGAGCATCAGTTTGGGGAACCAAGTCCGACTGGGCCAATATGGCGCTACCAAGAGGACCTGCTCCTCGTCCTCCCTGACCTTGCACAGTGTGTGTGCGAGAAGGCTCACTGGGGGAAACGCATATTTGCGTAGGCCAGTGCGTCCGTGCCGAGGGGTGCCGAGGGGTTCCTCGGCTAGGGAGTAAAACAACTGGCAATGGGACGTGTCCGGGGAGGCAAACAGGTCTACCTGAGCGTCCCCAAAGTGTCTCCAAATCAGCTGGACTGTCTCGGGGTGGAGTCGCCATTCTCCCGGAAGGGCGGGCTGACGTGAGAGCTCGTCGGCTGCACGATTGAGCTCGCCTGGGATGTGAACGGCACGAAGCAACCTCAGATGCTTCTGACTCCAGAGGAGGAGATGGCGGGCGAGTTGCGACATGCGATGGGAGCGTAGACCGCCCTGGTGGCTGATGTACGCAAGGGTCGCAGTGTTGTCCGTACGGACCAGTACGTGCTTGTCGTGTAGCAGCGACTTGAAGCGGCGCAGAGCCAGCCATACTGCTTGCAACTCGAGGCAATTGATATGCCACTGCAGTCGGTGCCCCAGCCGGAGCCCGCAGCTGCATTCCCATTGCACATGGCACCCCAGCCCCTGGTGGAGGCATCTGTTGACACAACAACATGCCTGGAAACTTGCCCAAGGGATACTCCTGTCCGAAGAAAGGCAAGATCTGTCCATGGGCTGAGGGTCTGACGGCAGAACGGGGTAACAGAAACCCGGTAAGTGCCGTGTCGCCATGCCCATCTCGGGACCCGGTCGTGAAGCCAACGCTGAAGCGGTCTCATATGAAGCCAGCCATACTGCTTGCTACTCGAGGTAGTTGATATGCCACTGCAGTCAGGCCCCGACCAGAGCCCCGCAGCTGCATTCCCATTGCACATGGCACCCCAGCCCCTGGCAGAGGCATCTGTTGACACAACAACATGCCTGGATACTTGCCCAAGGGACACCCCTGTCCGAAGAAAGGCAAGATCTGTCCACGGGCTGAGGGTCTGACGGCAGAATGGGGTAACAGAAACCCGGTAAGTGCCGTGTCGCCATGCCCATCTCGGGACCCGGTCGTGAAGCCAATGCTGAAGCGGTCTCATATGAAGCAACCCGAGCGGCGTGACAGCGGCTGCGGATGCCATATGCCCCAGGAGCCTCTGAAATTGTTTCAGTGGAACCGCCGTCTTGCACTGAAAGGACCCCAGGCAGTTCAGCATCGACTGCGCACGCTCTACTGAGAGACGTGCTGAGAGGTTGACCGAGTCCAGCTCCATGCCGAGAAGAGCACAAAGTAGAGAAACGTTCTGTGTCGAGGGAGAATCGAGACATGAAAGTATGCGTCCTTGAGGTCGACCGCTGCGAACCAATCGAAAGGACGGACGCATTGAAAGATGCGTTTCTGCGTCAACATCCTGAACGGGAGCTTGTGAAGGGCCCGGTTCAGTATGCGCAGGTCCAGGATCGGTCGTAACCCACCGCCTTTCTTGGGTACGATGAAGTATGGGCTGTAGAAACCCGACCTCATCTCGGCTGGAGGGACCGGCTGTATCGCGTCCTTCGTTAGCAGGACCGCGATCTCTGCACGCAAGACAGGAGCATCCTTGATGCCGAGGTGAACCGAATGCCCCTGAACTTGGGAGGGCGCCGGGCAAATTGAATCGCGTAGCCGAGTCTGATGGTTCTCATGAGCCAGCGAGACGGCCTGGGGAGCGCTAACCAGGCCCCCAGCGACCGAACTAGCGGCAACTAAAAGCAAGGCGTAATGTTTCTTCTAAACTAGGGCCAGAGGGGGACGGCCGTGTGGAGACTGGGTCTCGTGGACTGCCATCCTCGCCCTCTTGGGACCCGGAGGCAAAGGAAACTGCTCTTTTATTGAAGTTTTGGGTACCACTGGCTGGGTAGCCAGTGGCGGAACAAAAGCAAACGGGAACATAAGATTCTCTACCTGGCCCTCCTCCGGGGGAAGGAGTGGTGCAGTCACCATCTCCTGAAGAGCAGGATCCAAGAGCTCCGGGTCGCCCGTCTCAGGGATGCCGCCTGCTCTGGCGCTTCACGGGCTTGGGAGGGGCGGGGGCGGGTCACTTAAATACCCTGGTCTGGAATACTACAAACAAACCAAACTGAAGTGACATAAATAGTGAATTTTTCCGGTGTTTTCAAAAATCAGGACTCTTGAAATAGAATCAGATTAGAAGATTTGCAGTAGTATAATTGCTTAAACTGAAGTCTCTTTTAGGTCTCTGTTCAAAGCATACTATTTTTTACAGCTTTCTCTTGCCTTTATACCTATATGATGCAAACACACATTGTATTTAAGAACATATTTAAATGACTGTGAACATGCATAAAACAACACACATTTAATTAAACATCAAAACAACCATTCTTGTTCTTTTAAGTTTTCTTTGACGTAATGGAGACCACTGACTGTTTTACATTATTGCTTAGAGCAGATATTCAGATGCAAATCTTGTTAGTACAGTATTTCACACATCACTGACATATTCCACAGAGTCTCAGCTTTAACTGCATGGAGCTTGTGCACAAAAATCTTATTATCAAAATAAACCTCTTAAGAAATTCCTCTAAAACCCTAGGTGAGCTGGGTATAGTGAAGTTTTGCTAAAGTGCTGTGACATATTTAATAGAAATGGTATCATACAGGATGTTGAGAAACTATACACAGCCAGTTACTGTATGCATTTTCAATGGTAGCTGAGGGCCTCACGCTTCAAGATTTATGGTGTTTCACTTTCTTCTCTGTTGATTGTCAAATCTCTAACCTACTGTGAACCACAGGTCAATGTGCAAGGCTCAGGCAATGGTGAGAGCTACCAGGAGCGATTGTCTCGTCTAGAAGGAGATAAAGAGTCTCTTGTGTTACAGGTAAAACATGGGGGCAATTTGTTACAATTTGTTAAGGTGCATCTAGACAGTATGAATTTTTCAATAAATAGCTTAAACATCAAAATTGTATGATGCCAATGTAATCTTTTTTTAATAAGAACTACTGTACATTATCAGCATTGACAGCCTCTGAAATGTAAACTTTTTAGAAACATACTATGAATCCTTTGAGGTTTATAGAACATTGTATTTATGGATTTAAAATGTTGATTACATTTAAATGTTTAAATATATATATATATATATATATATATATATATATACACAGTATATATATATACAGTAACTGCACAGTCATGACTAGCTGTAGAGAAAACACTAAATCACATACTGACATTGTAATAAGAATTCATAAAAAAAAGAAAACAACAGGTTATACAAATATAACAGATATAAACAGACATGACAAAATATACAGTTATGCTCACGTATATCTAATTGACTTGCTACTATGTGCCTTGAACAAAAATTATTTAATATTACTAGCCTGTCACACTTTATCAAATCCAATGGCCGGTTCTTCCTTAAAAGCACTTACTGCATCAACTTAATACTTTCAAAAAATATATTTTTTTATTTTGATATATTTTTACACAATCAGCATATGTTTGGACTGAGATTTATATCACTACAGATGTGATCTGCACCTGTTGACTACTGACACTTGAAATCCATCAAATTGCTTTTAAGTTACAGTAATAATAGTTCTATGGAAGATATTGCAAATTCTGGAATCTGATGTGGGCAATATAAGAAGAATAAAAAATTTATTTATATTACCTGTGAATACAGATCTGTTCAAATTGCTCACAAAACTGAACATCATTTTCATAAATGTCCATTTTTATGAAGATATTTTGTAGAAACTTTTCAGTTTTAGCATAAAATAATTGAAGAAAATTGAAAAGTGTGCATAGCCAAGCCAGTACAATTGTAGTGTTTCATGGACACAGACAGGGCTTTACGGATTAGTCCTGTTCTGGCTTGTTGGGTTTTTGATAGCAAGTACACGTGGGTGCTTCCTGATCAACTGGGTTGACGAGAATATAGATTAATTTGTTTGAATCTCTGAATAATGCAATGTTTATATATATATATATACGTATATATGTGAATTTAGTCTAACTCTCAATAGAATAATGAGTGTTATTAGACTGTGAGTAATTTATACTTTACTCTCAGACCTGGAATAAACTTTAGAAGGATAGTGGACAAAGATGATATGCCTCAAATGAACAAACTTAATTTAAACCTGTTTCTTAGGTGAGTGTGTTGACAAATCAGGTGGACGCTCAGGGAGAGAAGATCAGAGACCTGGAAAATTCTCTTGGGGAATATCAGCACAAGCTCAACTCTACTGAGGAGAGGCTTCAACAGGTATTGGTAATATTTATTAACAACAAAAAAAAGACATTGAGATGATTTTCATATTTTTAAAATAACTTATTTCAAGCAATGAAGAATTGTGTTAAATACATCAAAGTATTTGCCTCTTTGCAAAGTCTGCATCAGACTATGTCAGATTCAAAAAGCAAACGATGATTAAGAGCACTGAAACATTTACACATTTACATAATTGTCATCTGCTGTTTAGGACTATCATACCTGCTTAAAACCTAAAACCTGCTTACATTGCTTCACCCTAACTGGGAAGGCCCGGTTTCTTAACAGGCTTGGTAAATGTGTAAATGAGCAGTCATGCATTAAAAGGGTTGGTGTGACAGTTAGTCTATTTTCAGGGACCTGAGCAATGTCTAGAGATCTGAATACCATAGAGACTTTACATTGGACATTCTTCTGAGATTTTTGATTCAGGAAATATAAAAATCTGGTTGCTCTAGTTTTGGTCTTTAAACTTTAAATTATTTTAAATTAATCTAATAGCTACTCTAGGGAACTATCTCACATTAGTAGAAAAAAATCTGCACCTGATGTGCCTGAGAAGGAACTTTGGCATCTGTGTGGAAATTCTTTGGTGGGATTCCAGGAAACTGGCCATTACATCACCTTGGCAACTCAAATATTTAAGTAGCGGTGGTATTCCTGGGCCAGCATCGACATGGACATTGACATTGAATTAGTTGAAAGCAGGTAACCAGCTTTTTCTTCTGTTATCAATCAAACAAGGATGGAGGAGGGGAAAGGTAAAATAAATATTCATGTGTCCAGCTAAAAAAAAAGAAAGTGTAGTATAAAAGTAAGTGAGTGAAGCAGAGTAATCTTGAAGCTTTGGTGTTTCAGTAGACCTGCTAGAGACATTAGGATCATTTATGAAAATAAGATTGTTCAAGGCATGACAAGACTCCTGTACTTATTCATACCATTTTCAAGGACTAAATTCACATTCCACTGCTTGTAAATCTAATTTTCTTCATAAGCTTATTGCATATTTCTGTTTAACTTGCCTTTGCTTTGAAAGCTCTATGGTTGATTAAATCTCCAGCATTCAGATGGGAAGCTTTTTAGGGCATGTGCCGGTGGTCACTGAGGTTTTGGCCTTCAAAGGCAAATCCAATTCCAGTGACATGGGCCTAATATTTTCCATATGCCGTCTTTGAAAGACTCAAAGCTCACATAAAACTCAGCACTAGCTACTTACATTTTGAAATGGTTTTTCGGGCTTCTGTATTGTGAAATAGATCCCTGTTCAGTGTCTGAGTTTAACGATCAAGATCAAAGAAGGCAAGATGCTGCTTTTATTATTTATTTATTTTTACAGCAAAAAGTGCTCAGTTTTATAGCAAGAAATCAACCACTTATTCAGTTGATTTGCAATGAAACAATTCAGCCAGTCTATTGTAATCAGGGCTGCAGCTGCTGGTGGCATGTTTCAGGCAAGCATTCAAGTGATCATTACTTAGGGTTGATATGCATTTGCATTTCATCATCTTCATTTGGGGAAATATTGTTTCACACAGGTATGTTGTGCCAAACATGTGCCAAAAAAATGTCTTTCGTTTTAGTTTTTTGCATCGATTGGAAATTTGACGTAACATGATATGTTCAATCACTGCATTTTAACACCCTTTCTATTTACTATACTCAAATGTAATGCACTTTTCCCACCATGATCAGAACTCTCAAGCTCTCTCTCATGTGTCAGCCTCTGCAAGAGAAATGGCTAAATATAGCCCTCATAACCTATGTATATTTAGCCATTGTGGAACAGCAGAGTTTGTGCCTCCTTAAGAGTGCAGTTCCTTTGTTTCTCTTATGTGTGTGCATGCGTGTGTGTTTACATGTATATTTGTGTGGACTCTCATAGGAGCTTCTGAACAGGAGTTCTCTAGAGTCACAGAAGCTGGGATTAATGGAAGAAGTGTCCTGTCTAAAACTGAAGCTGGGGAGCATGGAGGAGAAACACATCAACAGTGCTGAGAGACAACATAAAGCTGAGGTAACACTCTGATGAAATTTAAGATAAAACTCAGCAGATTCTGAATTCACTCAAAGTAGATTAAAAGATGCAGTATAAAGTAAGAACATAGCTTGGTTACATTATGAACATTATAATTTGTGTCTCACAACATTTTTGTTATTTATTTATTTTATTTTATTTTTGTCACTGAATCAGTGTCTTATCCCCGAAGCTTACTAATCAGTGGGTGTGTGCTGTATATATAATTATATATATATATATATATATAACATATATATAGAACTTTGTGAATTGCAAAGGTTCAAAATCTATACCACTTTTACCACATAAATGGGAATTTTAATGCCCAATGCTGATACTGATTTAGAGAACAGGGTGGCAGTGAAATGAAATGATGTGACCTATTTTCACATGCAAAGAAAACAAAAAAACTTCTTAAGTCTATCAATACATAAAGTGGAATATAAAAACAAACCTATCCAGACAACACTGTTGTATTAAAAACAGTGAAAATGAGTGTTTTGAATCACTTCATCTTGCAAACAAAGTCTTGTAAACTCTACTATAAAGAAATTAAATGTAAAACAAAAGGCTACTGGTACAAAATAGTGCTTGTGAAAGCCTGTATAAGTATTTGGACTTATGTCAAATAATTTGTGTCTTAATTTACAGTGTGCTATTTTCATGTAATTACTATGTTCAGAGTGACTACTGTGGGACAGAACTGGTTGATCTAAAATATACCTTTCCTCTGACATTACGATGTGCTGACATAAGCTGCATGTGTTTGTGTGGCTGTGCACCTTTCATTTAACCATAATGGGCCTCATTAAATACAAGCAGAACACATTTCAGTGTAATGGTCTTGAGCAGTCTAGTCTAACTGACAAACAGCTAGAGTGTTTTTAGCATAGAGTGTTAAGAATGACCTCAGCATGATGTCTGACAACTGCTGGGCTTCACACAGTGAAAGAATGGCACCAATTCACCCATGAGCATTCAAGTGGCATGCCATTCTCTCTCTCTCTCTTACACACACACACACACACACACACACACACACACACACAAGGCCTTGGCTTTCTACCTGCTATAGATAGGTCAGTTTACCATGGTGTTGGTGTCACATGGCATCTCACATGAATGTTCTTTCATCCACGTGCTGGACACAGTATACAACTATTAACTTTTAAACTCTTATTAGAACACAGGCTCCTTTACTGTTAAAGATGCTACAGGAAGCTGTGTTTGACAGTTTAATTTAATTTTATAAACTTTATATATTTTATAAACTTCATCCCTGTCTTTGCAGTTACGGTTATTTTTGTCACAGCTTTTTGTGCCTGACATACTAAAAGTTATGAAGCCATTTTGGTTCACACAGAAAATCCAACTTCCTCAGCTAATGACAGCTTTATGCATTACATTTTGAGTTAACTTGATATGTTTATAAAGATTAATACACAGATGATGCATTGGAAGCTGGTTTGTTTACCCATACCATATATCCTGGAAAATAAATGTATTTACTTGGCTCTTTAACAAAGCTCTTACAGTTGAGACATTGGCTTGTGTGAAATGTCAGTGAGATACTTACTCTTCTAAAATAATATTTCAGAAAGCCCATTGTGGTTTGTTTAAAGGCTTGTAGATGGGCTGTTGAATGATGTTCATGAATGATCCTGAAATGTTCCATTGTATTAAACCAACCCAGTGACCTGGAAAAGCAGAATGAAAAACTATTTCTAGTTATGCATAATCTCGTGATTATGCATACGTTTTTAATAGTTTTGGTTATTGAGTACATTGTAAATAATAATAATAAAAAAAGTATATTTATAAAGTTTATAAAATGATTTGATTGGTCACACTTTAGTTCGGGGACCAATTCTCACTATTAACTAACTAATATGGCTTTTGCCTCAATAACTTTCTAATTTGATGCTTATTAATAGTTAGTAAAGTAACAACTACCGTAAATGTAAGTATGGAGTAGGATTAAGGGATCTAAAATATGGTCATACAGAATAAGGCATTAATATGTGCTTTATAAGTACTAATAAACAGCCGATGTGCTAGTATGCTGCATGCTAATAAGGAAGTTAATAGTGAGAATTGGTTACTAAAATAAAGTGTTACCTTTTGTTTTTAATGGGACATTTAGACACATTTATGTTGTTATATTCTTTTAAACTAGTATGAGTTTCTTTGCTTGAAGAGTTAATGAATTGATACCTCATGCAGACAGTCTTCCCATCACTGTATGTGAAAGTTCCATTCAGCAAAATACATTAACACTTATATTTAAACTATGAACCTGATGTTTGTAGTGGTAATAAACATTAGAGTTGATGTGTAATAACACTGACTGATAGTTATTATTCATATTATATAATTTTGCTATGCATGATTGATAATGGTTGGGGAAAGAAAAGCACTTGAGGAAAGGATATATCAGGACTTACATCTAGAAAACACAAAGGTGATTTTATAATCTAATTATTGAAGTAAGCTCAAGAACACAGATAGGAAGGAGACCACTTCATGTCTGCTTCCCATAATCCATTATTTCCATTTTCTCTTGCCTTCTTTGATCTGTTCTTCCCTATCGCTATTCCTTTCTGACAGAGTGTAGTGAATCTGATTAGCGAGCTACAGGAGCAGATGTGTAGGATTCGGCAGGAGATCTCTAGTAAGATCCAAGAGAAGCCAGCGGAGATGGCCCCAGAGGAAGGTTGTGGCAGTGAGCCAGCGCTTGCCTCTGTGACTGAGCCAAAGCCAGCGGTGGGTCTGAGATCTGGACACACTTAAACACTGTGAAACTGTGGTCACTGTGGAATAGAAAGTGTAGGCACCCCTTGGATCTGACAGGTTTAAAGTAACAATCTGTAAATCTTCAAAAATATTCCCTGTGCTTATGAATTGATGTCCAAATTTGTAACACTTTTTTGACAGCCCATTTTAGACATTCTGCTCACTATAACACTTCATGTCAACTACCAGTCAATATGAGTATTAGTAGACAGTCTGCTTAATATCTGCTAAAACTTTATGTTGATGGTCCCTCAACAGACATTCTACTAACTGTAAGTAACTTTGCAAGTACATATCCCTAACCTAATAGTCTACTAATACTCTAAACAGAGTTAGTTGACATATAATCACTTATATTTAGTAGAATGTCAAAAGAGGACTATCAAAATAAAGTGTAAGAATTAAAATTTCTTTGTATAATGTTAGTTTAACATGAGCTCTAATACAGCTCATCAGTGACCACCCACTTTTACTGAGCTTTTGTTCTGGAACTATTTTTCCATTTATGTTTGACCATTTGAACATGTTGTACATATTTAGAATGGAATTTGGAATTAAATGTTTTTCAGATGTTGCATTTGTGCAAAGATCTTACTGGGATTACATAAAGCACTTCAGAAAGGCTGAAATGAGCTTATGCAGCAGAATATATAATTGCTTAAGAAGTTCAGGGTGGGTCTGGAATGATTGGTAGTGCATAAACGTATTTCTTTATGAAGATTTGAATGTCACTTTTATTTCAGAACCTGTCATCTGTCTGGGATGTGGTTATGTTTAAATTGCTTGAAAACAAATTATATTGTTTAACCCTTTCTATTGTTTAACACAATGGTGCCCAATCCTGTTCCTGAAGATCCACCTTCCTGCAAAGTTCAGCTCCAGCCCAACTGTAATCAAACACACCTGAACCAGCTAATTAAGACATGTGTGTAGATGCAGGGTTGGATCTAGAATCTGCCAGTGCCACACCTGGTTGCAAAAGTAGTAGTTGAAGCAGGATCTATTTGCAGCAATATAAAAATGTATTTAAAAAAAAAGAACTCATGATGCATGAAACACAGGACATAACAACCAAAAAGAATGCAACAATAATGGACAACTCAACTGAATCAAACACAAGGCTTAAATACACAGAGAACTAATCATGGTGAACAGAAACAGGTGTGAACTACTCCGAAACTATAGAAACTAACAAGTGGCGGTAAATGGGAACAAAATAAACTGGGTCAATCACAGGAACAAGGACGTACATGTGACATTATCCCCCCTTCCAAAAGGTGCATTCTCGAGCCGTAGAAAAAACTAAAGTCCAAAAAAGGAGTTAGGGTGTGGGCTTAGGTGGTGGACGTGGAGTTGGCGAGAAGCATGACCAAGGGGAGGCTGGCTGAGGGAACCACCACAGAGGAGATGATGGAAGGAGGAGCCAGGATGGAAGCAGAGGCAGGAGGAGCCAGGGAGGAGTCGAAGGTGGAAAAAGCCAGGTAGGAACCCCGAGCATAATGGCACTTTTCCACTGCATGGTACGGCTCAGCTCAGTTTGTGTTTCCACTGCAGTTTAGTACCGCTTTAGACTGTGGACGGGGTTATAGACATGTCTTTATAGTTGCGCCGCCTCTACTGCTGCGACCTCCTGAAAAACCTTTTCATTCTGCATCGTCCCATCAAGCTCTCTCTGGAGCCGCTCCTCGGCTATCAATGAGAGGAACATCTGTACTTCCTCAACAGACCACGAAACAGCCATTATTTTGTTGTTTAAAAAAATGTGCTCGTTCGAAACTCTTGCCTTCGTTCAAAAAAAGTTGTGTTCAATCTTTGCTGGCTGTGCTGATTTAATCTAGCGGGTCTAGTGTCTTGTGTTCAATGACACAGCTAGTGGCGATTCTCACCGACAAATCAGTGATCAGCAGGGTTTAAACGTCACATTTTGGTAATGGTACAGCTCGCTTGGAACCTCGGCCAAGGTGGTACTGAAAAAAAGTACCAGGTACCAGGTAGTGTGTGCAGTGGAAACCCCCTCCAAAGTGACCTGTGCCGTGCCGTACCATGCAGTGGAAGAGCACCATAAGAGCCAGGACGCAGGCCCACTGTAGAGTCAAGGGAGGGAGGAGCCATGGTGGAGCTTTTCCAGGCAGAACCATGAAGACTACAGACTGAGACGGAGCCAAAGGAGTTAGAGACCCAGAAGAAGCTGAGAAGACATAGACCCGGGGTGAAAGTGGAAGCCTGGAGTGACGAGGTGCAGCCGCAGGCTAGTGTGACCATGGTGGAGACGGGGCTTGGCAGTCCAGGGTGGAGCCAAAGGGAGTGAGGACCAAGGTGCAGCCAGAGGGAAGGAGGAGCCCAACGGAACCAGAGGCATGGATGAACAATGTGTAGCAAGAGAAGTGGAAGACCATGGTGGAAGCAGGTCGATGTCTGACCAAGGTGGAGCCGGAGGGACGAGGGAGACTGGTGGAGTCCAAAGACTGATTGGACCTGGTGGAGTCAAGGGAGCGTGGAGCCAAGGAGGAACTGAAGGGTCGGAAGGCTACGGTGGTGTCCAGGGCTCGGAGGACTGAGGTGGAGCCACAGTATAGACACTCCAGAACAGAACCAGCAGAGACACAGGAGTTTCAGGGCTGAGAGGAATCAGCAGACAAACAGGAGATTCAGGGCTGGGCGGAAACAACAAAGACACAGGAGATTCAGGGCAGGGTGGAAACACAGACTCTAGCTGTATGGTGCTTGGTGACACAGACGGCAGGTTCAGGCTCATGTTCTGTGGTGGACTCAAGCTGGGCTGCTGGCAGTGGCTGGAGTGCTAACCTCCTCCTCACAGTCACAGATGGCGAAGAGGGAACCATGGTGGAGGAGCACTCACTCCATGTACTCCATGAAAGTCCCTAGAGCCTTGTTTCTAGGCAAGTGCAATCTTGTTTTTTTGCGTTGAGACTTGTCCGGAATAACACACACATGCAGTCATCATCATAAGGGACAAGATGACAAAGGTCCAAAAAGTCCTGTGTGTGCCTTTCTAGAGACTGGTTACCCTGTGAGAGGAGGAGGATTCTCTTTGCTGCTAGATACATTGTAATTTGGTACGTTATTCTGTTGCAAAATGTAATAATTGAAGCTGGATCTATTCACAGCAGTATTAAAATTAATTAAACAAAACTCAGGATGCATGAAACAAACAAGTAGAATGCAACAATAACAGACAACTAAACTGGACCAAACACAGAGCTTAAATACACAGAGAACTAATCAGGTTGAACAGAAACAGGTGTGAACTAATCCACAGACTCTAACCAGTGGTGGGGAAATGGGAACAAAAGAAAATGGGTCAAACACAGGAACAAGGAAAACTAGAACAAAATCAAAATAGAACAGAACATACACATGGCAGCTGGAAGGTATTTCTCCAGGAACAGGATAGGACAACCCTGCCTAAACTGACCATAGTAACAATGATGTATTACAGTAATGCATCATAATTGTGGTAGATTAGTATTTATGCAGGTTTTTTTTTACCATGGTACCCTTCAGTGGGAAAAGCTATATAGAAAGTATATACAATACAATGCATTTTAAAATATTTACTTAAAAATATGCTGATATCTTTTTAACATGGGAACATTATTTTGGTGGGTGCATTATTACACAGAACCTGCATCAGGAGGTCAAGATGCTTAAGCATCGAGTTAATGAGCTGGAACAGGAGAAGATGCAGTACGAACAGAAGCTCAAGGTGACACAGGTACTGCCACACAAATGTGATTCATAAGTCTTTGTGTCCTCTATGTCCTCACTTAAGAATCACAAAGGCCCACATTTTGGCCCAAAGTTGTTCACAGACAATCTTCCAATGTAGCTAAATTCATACTTTTGGCTTTTGTACGAATTTAGCTACATTAGAAGCTAAATTATAGTCATTTTGGCTATATCATAATGAAGTGTTTCTTCTTTCTCAGGCAGAGATCATGAGTTTACAACAGCTGTTGAGCTGTAAGAACTCTGAGATAGAGAGTATACAGGCTCAGCTGCTCTCCAGAGCTCCACTGTCTGTAGACAGCGCAAAAAGAGGTACTGCTTTTTCTCTCAGATCCATCTAAAGGCCTGTCCTGAATTAGATCTTTGTGATTTTCAAAAGCTGTGTCTAAATAGTTGTGCATGTTAATGCATGTTAATTAGTGATAGGCCGATATGTATATTTGAGATATTTGTCCCATAACTGTGTGAAGTAAGAAAAAGTATTAGTTCTGCTTTTTTAAAATTTCTAAACCAGTTGTTTGCCAACTAATTACAGGCAGTGAGAGAGTTCAGGGAATGCATACGTTCCAAATGCATTCAGTTTTACATGCAGTCTCTGCATACGGATGTTGTTAGTTACATACAGTACTATGTGTCAATAGCAGTATGATAGCATGTCCAAAAATAAGTAAAAAGTAAGTAAAACTTACCTAAGCGGATTATTGCTTCCGTGAGGTTCTGAAAAGCGTGGCTGATGTTGTAAACTTTATAGAACATCCTGGTCGAGAAAGAAGTTCTTCATCAAATGTGGTACATACTTAGTACACGATTTCAGGTGCATATAGTCATTATTCTTATTATTCCCTTTGACGCCGTTATAGTGGCACAGAAATTACACACTTAACCTTTACATTTTATTTGCATTACACTGGCCATTAGCTGCCCTGCTCTTTAGATTTTGGTATTAGCCTTTGAAAAATACATATTGTTCAATTACTAATGTTAACAGCAGTTATTAGTCATTGCCTTATGTGTTTACTGTGTGTTGTGGTAGCAATGGTTATTTTTTCCTTACTACCATTCACTCAACATTAGAGGAGATATAGCCTACAGAAGGAGACTCAACACCAAACATAAGCATGTTTATATTACAAATCCTCACACAAATTGCTAGAAATATTAATGCAGAATTAATCTGTGCACATAAAACCCATTTCTGCATTTGATTGTGTAAGATCTCTCTTGTCTCATTGTTCTATGTGACCCTATAAACTCGTGCCTGTGTGAGCATCTTGTGAGCTGGTGACTTTAAAATGAAGTCCTAACCATTTATAGCTCCACTTAAGTTTCCTTGGAAAAGTGTAAGATCAGTGTAATTCCTGTTTTCCATGTCTGTAAATTTTAATTATTTTCAGGGTAGTAGATCATAAAGATTTGTGAGGTTTATGAAATCCAGACTGTAGTTACTATACTTTGTAAACAATGTTGCAGATCTTGAATAGTTTTGTGCATGGCTTTGCCATATTTCACATAGATATATAATTGTTTCTCTATTTCATTTATTTTTTTGTCTTTGTCAACAGATCAGGAGCTACAAAGGTTAAATACAGGAATGGATACACTTATTGCCGCAAATCATGAAAAGGTAGGTGTATATAAATATAAATATATATATATATATATCTACTAAAAGAAAACATTGCGATATAACGTAACGTTGTAGTAGAAAATTGTGGTGTATAATGCCTAATCATAAGCTTGTTCAGAAATCGTTGTCTTTCTCGTTTAACATCATTTAAACAAACGAATATTTGAATTATATATATAAATATATATATATATATATATATATATATATATTTCCTCACACTGCCCTGTGTTTATGGACTTAAGTGTGTAGAATGTCTGTGGAACTGAAGCCAGAACCAGTTTCCCTAGACATGTGCCAAATACTTGGACTTACAGCTTACAGTGCCTGTGGCAGAGACTGACTTGTGTGCCATTTGATCTCAAAATGTATTATTCGGTTTCTTTTTGTGGGTTATCAATATAATTTTTTTCAGGATCGTCGAATAGAAGAGCTCACTCTCCTCCTCAGCCAGTTCAGACAGATGAATGACATATTGACTTTAGTTCAAGGTAAATTCTAATTATTATTTTTTTGCCTGTTTTATCAGGCAGGCAGAGGTCATATACCCATCAAAACCATTTTTAGAGAGCTCATTTATATTCAAAGTCAAGTGATAAATATTTTGCTAGTCAGGTTTGAACAGATTATTAAATAAATAATGTTTTTTTTGTTGTTGTTGGAAATGCCAATGGGATTAAATCAAAATTAAATTATTACATTATAATCAAATTAAATCGTACTTGTAGGGAGTTATGATAACATCAGGTGTTAAAATACCAAATTCCAGGTAGCTGTAGCATAATTATATATGTATAACGGATGTCTTCCACAGGCCCTGAAGACAAATCAGTACAGATCAGCAGCGAAGATGGAAAGCAGAAAGGGACTGTAAAGATTTTAACACACAAATCTCACTCTGAGGTATGTGTGTGTGTGCGTGTGTAGGTGGGGAGGGGGCATGAGTGTAAGTGACTGCTGGCTCTGATTCATAATTTCCTAAACCATTTCTGATTTTTTTTTTTCTTTTTGTCTCTGGTAAAGTTGACCTTTAGTAGCTCAACTCCTCTACTGCTGCCTTCAGTTTCTTCTCAGAAAGATGCAAACTCCAGGTAACAGCCTCTGTACATCCTCATTTCAACATGAAAATTACATGTGACATAAATATTAACACTGTTTTCCTCAGGTCCATCAGTATGGAAGACTTTAAAGGCAGTTCAGCACAAAAGGTTTGACCAAACAAACAATCTAATTTATTTACAGTTGTTTAGCTGTTGATACATAATTATTTCTTAATGGTTTGTGTGTGTGGTTTGCACAGAGTTTATAAAATCATAAATTATGGTGATAAGCTAAGGTTCTTTCCAGTGATGCACTCTTTTTTTTTTAGACTGTTGGTGGGAAACTGGTAGAGCCTGTTCTTTCAGACGAGGTATAGAAATCATGATCTTAAGTTATTAATCTGTCATCATTATATTTACTCTTAATATTCTAGTTGAATTAAAACGGAAGAAGTTGGTAACTGAAATCTGTCACACCCCTGTGGACTGTTGATTGTGGTTTCTCCCTCTGTGTCCATATTTGGTTGTTCCTGTTCTCATTATTAGTTAATCACCTCATTGTGCTCACCTGTCTGCCCCTCATTATCCGCCCTATATCAGTTCCTGTCTATTGTGTTCGAGTTTGTCGATTGTTGTGAATGTTACCTCATGTGTGCTGGATTTTACCTGGTGTGGCTAAAGTAAAGTGATTATTGGAGTTCTTTGTCGTCTTCGTCAGCCTGCCTGTTTCCAAACACTGTGTTCGTGACAAAATCATGGCCATGTTGTTATTGGCAGTGGTGTAATGCTGATGCTATAATTGGAGACTTTTGAAGATTAAACATGTCTGCAGCAGCCGGCATTACCTACACTTCACTTCTCACCTGTTTTTATAGACTCGACCAGCTGATAACAGACATCTGACACTCCCAACTGTGTTGAGTCACCCAGAGAAGAGAGAGCGTGAGATGAATGAGACATCAGACCAGAGGAGACCAGAAAACAAGGAGGAAGACAGCAACCTTAGTATGAGACCCTTTCACAATATCTTGTCCTGTTGAAGTCACTGCTGATTCTTTTAAGCCTATCGTAATAATTTAGTATTTATCTGTTGAAGATGGAGGTAATTGTCAGGGAACAGATGATCTTGCATAATTTGACTATTGGCATAAAGTCAGGTCCATATTGGTGACTTGGAAACTGACTTAGAAAAAGTCCATCTAAATGACATGTGAAGTGACCAACTATTTAGACTTTTTTTTTAATGTAACTTTTATAAGAGCTGGTACTATGCCTCGAAACCTATTTTAGGTAGTTAATTTTGAAGTTGTTTTTTGTGTGTATGTGACTAGAATGTATATTTGTAGTCTTTCATCCGCCCCTATTTTGGTGCAAAACCACTTCTACTATTCCTAAAACCCTGTGCCTTTGATGGATTCTAATGAAAGGGTCTTCATCAGGAGCCAGTGCTATCATATGGGTTGTTCAGGACCCTGTTGTTCAGGACACACCCTGTAACTGAAGCTTGACTTGAGAGAGTTAAATCATTGCCAGATGCCCAAACATGCTTTGACAGGCAGAGAGACTGGAGACTGGCCTATGAAAACCTGCTCTGTTAGTCTCTGCTGCTGCTCCATTAGCACAGCTGCTTTCAACTAAGAGTACAGAAGACAAAAAAAAAAACACACACAGAGAGTTCTTTGTCTTTAGTAATTGCATGTACATTCCATATGTGTAAATCATAGCTAAAACTAAAACAGTGCAATAGGGCCGAATGCCACAATAAAATCTCTCCCTCCTTTTATTTTTATAATTTTTACTCACCGTGTTGAAATTAAAAAGACACTTTGTATTTAAAGGAATATTCCAGTGTGTATGTGTATGTGTGTGTGTGTGTATATGTGTGTATATATATATATATATTTATTTATTTTTTCAATTCACCACTACTATGGTTCTGTATTGCTGCAGGAAAAAAAAATCCATCTCTCTGTTTGTAAAAAGGAATGGAAAAAAAAAGTAATGTTCTTTCAATTAAAGCCATAGCGGTCTGGCATGCCGTACTGCAATTTAATATCCAATTATTACACTATTACGAAATAATAACCATAACACTTCACTTAAACGTTACAGATGTTGACATGGGATTAGAATCACTTGTCTGTGCACAAATATTTCAAGTCTTTGAACACATGCTATTATCGCTCGTTCAAGATATGCACAACAGATATTTTGTCAGTAATGAATAACTAAGTTTGTCCTTTTTTTTAAAAAGTAACCCTACCTCAAAGGAATAATATTGTATAGTGAACCTGTGATAGTTGAGTTTCCTCTTTACAATGCCTTGTTTTTCTCTTTCCTTGAAAATATTTTAAACCAAAAATAGCATTGTTGCGGTTTATGGTACTTGCCACTCAACAATAAGCATTAACTTCTATTGGAACATGTCCCACAGGATTTACAGAGAAAATGAAGGACATAACCGATTCTGATCTTTTTTCAGTGCCTTCAGGAGTCACCTCCGGCCATCAGTCTCCTATGTTCCAAGAAAACTTCAAAAATAGCAGCATACGCAGACTTTGGGGAAAGTGAGTTAATTATGACCAAGGGCAATTGCAACATTAAATTATGAAAATCTTCCCTGTTTCTGTGTGAAACCAGTGTAAACCAAGCATCTGACAGGGTGTGTTTGTTTTGAGGATGAAGAGGCCAGGTGTGCTGTCAGATGACATTGAGCCCATTCAGTTCAAGAGAGGAGGCTTCAGGGCCACAGCTGGGCCTCGGCTAACACGGGCCCCTGATTCTGGACGCTCATCCCGGTAAAGTTCCCTTCATGAACCGACAGGGCCAGAGATGCAGAGGACTTCGGAGGGATACCACCTCCTTATAACGGATAAATAACTGTTATTGCTCTAATGATGTTATAATCTTCTCATCATTAGGGCACACACATCTTTCTCTAAGTGGACAACGGAGCAGGTGTGTGGTTGGCTGGAGGACAGTGGTTTGGGGCAGTATGTTAGTTTGGCGCGTCAGTGGGTGGACAGCGGACAAACCCTTCTCTCTGCCACTCCACAGGAACTTGAGAAGGTTTATTCTTATTAGTATTGTTTTATATTTTGGTTATGTAGCTGTCTAAGTTGGCCTGTCACTATGGATTATAATAGTAACAGGGTAATCTGCATGTAAACCGTTTGGAAAATATTTGCACGCAAGAGAATAAATCTTGAAAAAATGATCAACCATAGTTTTTTTTATTTATTTATTTATTTATTTTTTTTAATTATTTATTTTTTGTTTTTTTACATGCCATTTAAAATCTAAAATCAACCACAAAACATGTACCGGTGTGCATGAAAGTCTCACTGAAACAGTTCCAGTGACTAATGCTTTGTTTTCAACAGGAGATTTGTATTAAACATCCTCTGCACAGAAAAAAGCTGCAACTGGCTCTCAGAGCTTTTAGTAACAAGACAATGGAGAAATCTTCAGAACTGGATCACATCTGGGTTACACGTATGTACTTATATTAATAAAATAGCTATATTTTCACTTCCTGAAGGAAATACTACTGCTTGCCATGCAGCAAAAAGGAGTCATTTAGGTTTTAGGCTTTAGTTCTGTGTATGAAAGTCTGCATCAGAGTCATAATCATTACATGGCATTGCAGTATTGACAGTATTAAAATAAGTGCATGCATTTTGCCAAATTGTTTCCACTGCCCCATTTCCATCTGCAGGTTGGCTTGATGACATTGGTTTACCACAGTACAAAGATCAGTTCTATGAAAGCAAGGTTGATGGCCGCATGCTACAGTATCTAACAGTGGTAAGACCAAAAGTTACCTCTACCCTTGTGTTAAAAATGCAATGTTTTTCAAATGAACATATTTCAACCCTTTAGAAACTGATGTTCTTTTCTCACAGAATGATCTCTTGTTCCTGAAAGTCACCAGTCAACTCCATCATCTGAGCATTAAATGTGCCATCCATGTCCTCCACGTTAACAAGTTTAACCCAGACAGTTTGAGACGCAGGCCAGGGAAAGAGGTAAGACAAATCGCTGATTAGAAAATTCATAATTTCAAGCTCTACAACATACATGCAGAATTATATGGGATACTTACATCAGCACACCCATACGCAAATGTAATATATGTACATATATGAAATATGCTCATATAAATTCTAAATATACCTATATTGACAGCAATATGAGACGCCTATTAGAAATTAACAATTTCATGTATTGACATACATTTACACCAAATAATATATATGTGTAGCGTCTGGACCACTCAAACACACAATATATATATTTGTTAGCTAGATTTAACAAATACTCTGTAACACCCCAGGAAGCCGAACAGGCCCCTGGTTCCATGGCAACCCTGACACCCGATACATTTATGACCTCCTGGAATTTAGGTGAAGAAAATCGCTTCCTTGCCCATAAGGAAAATCCACAAGGGAAGGACTTTTCTTTGTTAATTAATTAATAGGAAAACCTTTCTTTGAATGAACACACATGATCCTTCAGGTCATTGGGTATATTATTGTCATCGTGTATTTTGTCTTTGATATTTTTAGACTATTTTAGGCATGCTTATGAGGGAACCCATTCCTGTCATCCTTTCACTATAAGTAATCCTACCTTGTTTAGTATCTATGAAATTGCCGCCTTATGATCGAAACAAGCGTGTCTATTATATGTTGGTACATAGGCAATATATATTAGGGTCCTGAGAATCTTTAGTAATTTCGATTCAAGTCCATTTGCAAATTACCATGCTTAGAGACAAAGGGTCGTAAAACCCTCCAGCAATTGCCACCTCCCACTTGGAATTTCCATCTTTCTCATTGGACAACCCCATCTTGAGAGGCGGGGATCTTCTCCGACCTTAAAGGCCCCGCTCCAGGGACCCACCCAGTCGGTGGTTCTGTTAGGTTTCGATAAGACGCTCCAGAACATCCTAAGCTTGTGCCAGGCTTCGGCCTTGTCCTTTCCATTCATCAAGGTCCTTTGACTCAAAACTGGTTCTTTTCTTTGACCAACTTCAGCAAAGATCAACTGGAAACTTCAGATTACATCAAACCTCTCTTTCAGACAGATGAGACATGCAAGTATCAAACTTAGTCTTATTAATTAGGTATCATTTGCACCTTTTTACAAAGGTGTGTTTGAAATAAGAATCTGATGTTTCCCTCGGGCAGATCTGCAGAATATGCAAATGGTTCTATAACTTCATATTCTTATTTCTCTTCTCTTTACTGTGTTAAGCTTTTAACCTTTTCCTATACAAACTGTGTGTGTATGTTAGACCAGTTTATGTAGGATGTTAGACTAGTTTATGTAGTTAATAAAACCTTACTTGTATCACACTTGACGTGGTTCATTGTTTGCTCATAACTGGAGTCACTTAATCATGCAGATTTATGCTACAAGCTTTTGTAGAATTGTACAGTAAGAAAGTTATTTCCTTTAACCAGGAAATTAACGTTCTTAGAATTGACAAGACAGTTGACCCTGAGAGGTCAGCTAAATATCTACAGCGGATCTAAAATATTCATAATTAATTATAACTAGTTATGATTAATTATTCATATTTCCCATGAGCTGATTCGTTACATATGGCTCCCCTTCAGGGAACTCAAGCTGCATCAGAAACTTTCGGAATGCCTCAGCATGACCGTGTCCTGACGCATATGTGAAATCAGTCCAGTGGAATGGCGAGACGTCACGGGCAGGGTGAAGTAGAGAACGTGAAGCTTAAAAGCGCATCTGAAACAAACAGCGTTGGGTTTTGTGTCTTCAGCAAGCGCTCTGTGTGTCAGTCTGAAATATCTGTTGTTTGTCAGTGCCAGTGGACAATCACACCTATATATGGCGAGCAAGAAAAACAGGCAGCACTTTAGACCGTGTGTTCTTCCCTGCCTGCACTAAACATTACGAGTGCGGATACACACAATCTTTGTGTTTGTTTGGGAGCGGAGCACACACAGTTAGCTCCTGAGGGGGCTGAATGTGTTCATGCATAAATGTCCCAACGTGTACAAGTGTGCACTCTGGATAGCTCTGCTCCCATTAGCACTTATTCTTGAGGGAAGAAAGTCTTATGCAATTTAGACTTGAGTAGCTCGGATCTTATGGCATTATGGGTCTGCAACAAAATAATGCCGGGGGAAACTGTGAGCAGATGGGATATTCCCTTTCTCTCTCTTTCCTCCGACCACGTGCAACAGTGTAAATGTGTTTGCAAGTTATTATTCACAATTCTTTCAAATTGCATATATTATTATAATATTCAGCTTAACGTCCAGACCGTGTTTCACTTGTCTGGTTGTTTGGCTGCATGTAATTCTGAGGAATTAAATTATGAAATTGTCATCTGGCTTTGAGAAGTTGGGTTGGAGACGGATCTCACCCTTTCTACTTCCTCACCTTCTAAATACAGCACTCTCTTGGGGCACGGTAGCACCCTCTCCGGTTTCTTCATTACCATCTGTATGACCAGCATGTGATTACTGACCGTATGACCAGCAATCAGTGTGAATGCTGTATGTCTGGAAAAGCGTTTTTTTTTTCCTCTTCCCTTTTTCTTTTTATTACGCAAAATATTCTTATTGTATTTTTCTAGTGCTCAAATAAATCCCTTATACAATGTCTGAGATTCAGTGTAGACTAGTTTGTAGAACCCTTACATTTGTAAGGGTTACATTTGGTGGCTATTTTTGAAAAGTGATTTTGTGCCTCTTTGAAATGGCACAATAATACGCCATTCACTTGCAAAAACGCAAGCTTCTAGAGGGCACATAAGTCTGAAGTAATGAATTTAGGTAAATGGGTGCAGAGCCAGTGGTGGTTTTGTAGGCAAACAATGCCTTGAATTTAATGTAAGCAGCTACTGGTAGTCAGTGCAAATTGTTGAACCGAGGTGTGACATGTGTTCTTTTCGGCTCAATAAAGATTAATCTTGCAGTGGCGTTTTGGATTAATTGTAGAGGTTTGATAGAAGTGGCTGGAAGACCTGCCAAGAGAGCATTGCAATAGTCCAGCCTGGATAGAACAAGAGCTTGAACAAGGAATTGTGTTGCATGTTCTGAAAGAAAGGGCCTGATCTTCCTAATGTTGTATAAAGCAAATCTGCAGGACCGGGCAGTTTTAGCAATGTGGTCTGAGAAATTCAGCTTATCATCAATCACAACTCCAAGGTGTCTAGCTGTTTTTGAAGGAGTTATGGTTGATGAGCCTAACTGGATGATGAAAATGATAAAGTGATGGGTTTGTTGAAACCACAAGCAGTTCTGTCTTAGCCAGGTTGAGTTGAAGATGATGGTGTGTCATCCAACAAGAAATGTCTGTTAGACATGCTGAGATGTGAGCAGCTATTGTCGGATCATCAGGATGGAATGAGAGGTAGAGTTGAGTGTGTTCAGCATAACAGTGATCTGAAAAGCCATGTTTCTGAATGACAGAACCTAGTGATGTCATGTAGACAGAGAAGAGAAGTGATCCAATAACTGAGCTCTGAGGCACCCCAGTAGCTAGATGTTGCGACTTGGACACCTCACCTCTCCAAGATACCTTAAATGATCTATCTGAGAGGTAAGACTCAAACAACTGGCGTGCGGTTCCTGAGATGCCATTTTCCAATAGGGTTGACAGGAGAATCTGGTGGTTCACCGTATCAAAAGCAGCAGACAGATCCAGCAAAATAAGTATAGAAGATTTGGAAGCCACTCTTGCCAGTCTTAGGGCTTCAACAACTGAAAGCAAGGCAGTCTCGGTCGAATGGCCACTTCTGAAGCCAGATTGGTTGCTGTCCAGGAGGTTGTTCTGTGTGAGAAAGACTGAGACTTGGTTGAACATAACTCGTTCAAGTGTTGTTGCAATGAAAGGTAGAAGGGAAACCGGATCAAGCGGACAAGTAGTAGGATGATTGGAAAGGATGAGTCTAGGGACTTCTGCCTCAGAGAGTGGAGAGAAGGATGAAAATGAGTGTATGTTTGCTGGTAGCATGTGTTTGATGGTTTGTGGTGTGGCAAATTGTGCACTGAGGTTTGTAATTTTATTAATGAAGAATGTGGCAAAGTCATCAGCTGTTAGAGTTGATGAAGGAGGGGGAGGAGGAGGACAAAGGAGGGAGGAAAATGTTTTAAAGAGCATG
>NW_015505668.1:400234-416688 GCF_001515645.1 Sinocyclocheilus grahami
GACAAGGGGCAGACAGTGTCTAAACAAGACATAAGAGTGGAGCAGAAAGTATCAGTAGCACTGTTAACATCAAGAGATGATAACTGTTCAGGGGAAGGAAGCAAAGATGAAACCATAGCAGATAGCCGGGAGGCTGAGAGAGAGCATAGGTTACGTCGAAAAGTGACATGTGTAGGGGTATGTGTTGTGTCAGGAACCATGTTGAGGTTAAGAGTGAGGAGGAAGTGATCCGAGGTGTGCAGTGGAGTAACCAGCACATGATCAGTGAAGCAGTGTCATGTTTAAATAAGATCCAGTTGGTTGCCTGATTTGTGAGTAGCCGTAGTCCACACTCACTTGAGATCAAAAGAGGCAAGCAGAGTGTGGACGTCTGCAGCCTGAGGTTCATCTAGGTGGATGTTGAAGTCTCCAAGCATAACTAGGGGAGTACCATCCTCAGGAAAGTTTGAGAGCAGCACATCTAATTCTTCCACGAAGTTACCTAGTGGTCCTGGGGGTCGATAAACAACTATAAAATGGATTTTAAGAGGGTAGGTAATAGTGGCTGAATGTGATTCAAAGGAGCTGTCGATACTCTGAGATGGTAAATGATTCAATTTCCAATCATTAGAGATAAGCAGACCAGTACCTCAAACTCTTCCAGTCAGACCCTGCGTGGGAAAAAGATAAATTATTGGAGAGTGCTGCAAGGTGTAGCATTGTCCTCTGGTTTGATCCACATCTCTGTCGGGGCTATGAGGTTTAGTCTTGAATGACTTGTAATAGAAGTAATAAAATTTGCTTTGCTTACAGCAGACTGGCAATTCCAGAGACCAATAGAAAAAGAAAGTAGTATATTAGTAGACATGGGCAAAGTGCGCAGGTTGTTAGGATTGGGCTGCCTACAGTGTGTGATGCATGGTTTGCGAGTGCTAGTGATAGTAGGGATCTGGAAACACACAATAAGAATTGGTTATAAAAACTGAAAACAGAAGGGAAACAAGTAGTAGGAAAGATAATCATTCAAAAGCGATACTTATGTCCCTTGCCGGTGTCCAATTTCAGCACGTCTCCACACAGTAAACAAAACAAGCATTTCCTAGCAACGACAACTGCGCTAAACACTGAGACAAGAAATAAATACACTTACGAGCGGCTTTTAACCTCTGCTGATTGACCGCTTCTCTCAAAGAGTATTTCTTTACACTGTGTTTTGCTGGCGCTTGAACACACTTTCCTGTTTATCACAAATGGCCAAGCAAAGCGCACGACACTGACAAGGTACAAATTTGCTTTGCTTACAGCAGACTGGCAATTCCAGAGACCAATAGAAAAAGAAAGTAGTATATTAGTAGACATGGGCAAAGTGCGCAGGTTGTTAGGATTGGGCTGCCTACAGTGTGTGATGCATGGTTTGCGAGTGCTAGTGATAGTAGGGATCTGGAAACACACAATAAGAATTGGTTATAAAAACTGAAAACAGAAGGGAAACAAGTAGTAGGAAAGATAATCATTCAAAAGCGATACTTATGTCCCTTGCCGGTGTCCAATTTCAGCACGTCTCCACACAGTAAACAAAACAAGCATTTCCTAGCAACGACAACTGCGCTAAACACTGAGACAAGAAATAAATACACTTACGAGCGGCTTTTAACCTCTGCTGATTGACCGCTTCTCTCAAAGAGTATTTCTTTACACTGTGTTTTGCTGGCGCTTGAACACACTTTCCTGTTTATCACAAATGGCCAAGCAAAGCGCACGACACTGACAAGGTACACGATACAGTACGAGACCAAACGCGATTTCAGCACGTCTCCACACAGTGAATATTATGTGTATATGTATATATATATATATATATATATATATATTTATTAGAACAAAATTATAATCGTAACACTTTTGTTTTTGCCCCCATTTTTCATGAGCTGAACTTAAAGATCTAAGACTTTTTCTATGTACACAAAAGGCCTATTTCTTTCAAATATTTTTCACAAATCTAAGTCTGTGTTAGTGAGCACTTCTCCTTTGCCAAGATAATCCATCCACCTCACAGGTGTGGCATATCAAGATGCTGATTAGACAGCATGATTATTGCACAGGTGTGCCTTACAGAGTAGATTATATATGAAGTCAACGCAAAGAAGCGAATAGAGGCGAATTCGCGCCGGGCGACACGAATGACGCGAAATGCGCGACACACGATATTCGCCTCAATCGCATCTTCTGCGCAAGTTCAAAAATTTCAACTTGAGCGGAAAATTCGCATGACGCATTCTCGCGCAAGCCAATCAGCGAAGAGTTTCTTGACACGTCCAGTTGAATCATACAATAGAAGAGAGCATTAATGCAGCCGTCTGTTATTATATTGGTCTGGAGCATAGAAAACAATTTAAATCAGTTGTAGTGGTAGTTGTATTTTATTAGCATGGCTACAGAGATGCTGCTATCAATAATAAAAATAATAATTATATTGTGTGTATATATATACAGTAGTAAAATGTAGCACACATCAATACAGGATCCTAATGTTATTCATCCTCCTCTGGATGGTGCTGTGAACCCAGACACGTCGGCGTTTGGCTTTCCATTGTATTTGGGACTTTTTGACAACAGTTACAAAACCGTGATTGTAGTTATCTCCACCATGGTTGATCGTGCTGTTTTTATTCGCACGAGCGAAACGAAAAACATCCTGCGAGTGACGCGATGCGCATATTCGCTTCGCGTCTGGTGTGAACACACCATTAGTCTGGCCACAATAAAAGGCCACTCTAAAATGTGCAGTTTTACTGTATTGGGGGATGTGAGCATTTGCCCACTCAAATCGGTTACGACGACAAACTGCAGTCAGGTCGAGACCCCGATGAGGACGACGAGCATGCAGATGAGCTTCCCTGAGAAGGTTTCTGACAGTTTGTGCAGAAATTATTTGGTTATGCAAACCGATTGTTGCAGCAGCTGTCTGGGTGGCTGGTCTCAGACGATCTTGGAGGTGAAGATGCGGGATGTGGAGCTCCTGGGCTGGTGTGGTTACATGTGGCCTGCGGTTGTGAGGGCGGTTGGATGTACTGCCAAATTATCTGAAATGCCTTTGGAGACGGCTTATGGTAGAGAAATTAACATTTTAATTCACGGGCAACAGCTCTGGTGGACATTCCTGCAGTCAGCATGCCAATTGCACGCTCCCTCAAAACTTGCGACATCTGTGGCATTGTGCTGTGTGATAAAACTGCACATTTTAGAGTGGCCTTTTATTGTGGCCAGCCTAAGGCACACCTGTGCAATAATCATGCTGTCTAATCAGCATCTTGATATGCCACACCTGTGAGGTGGATGGATTATCTCGGCAAAGGAGAAGTGCTCACTAACACCGATTTAGACAGATTTGTGAAAAAGTCTTAGATCTTTGAGTTCAGCTCATGAAAAATGTGGGGCAAAAACAAAAGTGTTGCGTTTATAATTTTGTTCAGTGTGTGTGTGTGTGTGTGTGTGTATTGTATTTTATGTATTTTTTATATATATTACTAATTTTACTATGGGTATTTCATATTTGGTATAAACCTATATAAAATCATATAAGCTTACATGTATAAATTGCACATATTTTTCACATATTGAGTTAACATGCATTATCACATGGGTGCCCAACCCTGTTCCTGGCGATCGACTGTCCTGCAAAGTTTAGCTCCAACTCTAATCAAAGACACCTGCCTTTTAATTCTTAAGTGATCCTGAAGACCCTAATTAGTTGCTTCAGGTGTGTTTGATTAAGGTTGGAGCTGAATTTTGCAGGACAGTCGATCGCCAGGAGCAGGGTTGGGCACCCCTGCATTATATAAATATTTGTAATAAAAGTATTTGAAATAATTTTAATATGGGTATTTAAGATATGACGTGAATTTATAACTTGTATACATCCATGGGATATACAATGTAATAATAATATATTGTATTTTAGTGCAACATATGACAAGAGCACTAGTGATATAAGGACATATTTCATGCATTACATTACTGTATGGGCAAAGCATGGATAAATCTGTAAACACTGAAGATATTGAAATACTATATTTCCTTTTTTCTGCAGAATAAGACATCTCCATCTGAGGTGGTGCAATGGTCCAACCATCGTGTGATGGAGTGGTTGAGGTCAGTGGATTTGGCTGAATATGCTCCAAACCTGCGAGGCAGCGGTGTTCATGGAGGTCTAATTGTGAGTCAGCTTTTACTGGTCACTAAAGTACTACTGCTTATGATGTTTAAATATTTCAGTACATTAAACGTGCCATATAAATAGATAAGTGTTGTCATTTTCTAGTAAATAAAAGTAAAACATGCTCTAAAACACTGTAGTCGTTACATTGAGAGTAACCACCTGTTCAAGTCATGACTGGCTGACAAAAGTTTCAATAATATAGAAAATTCATAAACATTTATAGGTCAAAAAGTGAGGAACACTTTTAGTACTCCGCAACTTGTACTGTCCAAATGAACAATAGTTGGAACTAGGAATAGGCGGGAAATAGGACAAGGAGGAAGGTATAAAGACAGCTGTTTTATTGAACAAAAAGAAGATAATCAAAATGGGGAGAATAACAGGAGAAACCATAAGATATTTCAAACAATCCAAGACAAAGAACTTTACTAAAAGAGGCAAAGATATACTAGAACTGATGAGGGGAATACATGGAACAGGTGTGAGTTTATTGGTAAAACGGGTGTTATACAAATAAAAATTCCAAGAAACTGAACATAACTGTAACAGTACATCCCACCTGGTAGGCATTGTAAACAAAAACTACACCTGGGTGGTGGGAGGGGGTGATGATGACTATCGGGAGGAAGGAAGTAGGACTAGGACCCCCAGATAAAAGTCCATGGTGGTGCCATGGTGGAGTCCAGACTCTGCCTATGGCGGAGACCAAAAAAAAATGTTTCTTGTTGTTGTTCTTTCCATTGTTCATTGAGTCCGACATGAAAGAAAGAAAGAAATAAGTGCACTGTCGGGATAGTGGGTCTGGTGGGCAAGGTCCAAGAAGTTTCCTGTGTAGTCCTCGAGAGAGTGATCTTCCTGGGTGAGGAGGAAGAGGTGGACAGCTGCTAGATCCATTGTATTTTATCCATTGTACCCGTCATGACACGTGAGTCAAACCGGAGGAGGCGGCAGGTATTTTATTGAAACAAAACATAGCCGGGAGGGTGAGAGTGAGTGTAACAGATAATCCAAACAGGGAGAATAGGAGAAATCGTATGGGAGTGCAAATAATACTAGACAAAGAACTGAACTGAAAGAGGACAATATATACAAGAACTGATGGGCAAGGGGCATGTGTGAGAAATTATATTTACATTTAGTCATTTAGCAGACACTTTTATCCAAACTGACTTACAAATGAGGACAATAAAAGCAATCAAAACCAACAAAATGGCAATGATACGTAAGTGCTGTGACAAGTCTCAGTTAGTCTAACGCAGTACAAGTAGCAAGGTTTTTTTTTATATATATAATAAATAAAAAAGAAAAAACAAGTAGATAAAAATAAAACAAGTCAAAATAATAGGAGGATATGCTACTGTTAGAGGGTCATTTTTGTAATTAACGCTAAAATTCTCTATTCTTGTTTTATTTTTGAGGTTCTTTTTTTTTCATCCTTATGTGAGATATTGACAGATTTGTTTTTATTTGCAGTTAAGGCTGAACTGTAACTGATTATTTTGCTGTCTACCTGCAAACTACTGTACTGAGAAATGTTTTAAGCACTTGTGAAACCATGCTTAAAAATGAGGATGTTTTCAAAAATATTTCCATGGATAGTTTGTATTAAATATCAACTTCTATTAATTGAATCCAATCAATATTTGGTGTAACCATCCTTACCTTTAAAACACTCAAGGTTCAAGGTACACTAGTGCACAGTTTTTAAGGTAGTTTGTCTTGTTAACATAATTCTTCTATAGATTCAGGCTCAGTTGGTTCTCTTTCCGGAATGAATCAGTGTTTTTTAACAAATCGGATAGCCAAATGATTTAATGACTTACTCATAAACACAGCCACCTACTACTTTTGTAACCACCTACTACTAATTTTGTAATCTACAGAAAAGTCACTGAAAAATCCCTGTTGCTAATACACAAGCTGAACGTTTGTCTAGAACACAAATGCACCCAAGTGTAATGACACAAACAATGAGAAGAGATTTTGGACCGTTATATCAGCGCACAGTGTTCGAACTATACCGTGGACTTTGGGGGAGCCCACATGTTTGTTTGTTTTTTTTTATAAGGGGTCGCTTGCACGTGGGCTTACGATGACTTGCAAAGATACATAACAGCTAGTGTATGCACTACTTGCTTTATGCAAGCACTATATAGGATACATCACTATACAGGATTTACCCTATTATACTTTATCGACACGATTGATAGGTGAAGCAACAAATAGCCACCCACAAATAGTCTATAAACAAAGCATCCGGTTGTCTTTGAGTTCACATGAACAACGGTTAACGTAAAGTTACTCGTCGTCAGGCTACAGAAGAATACCATAATTCCTCCGTTCAGTTAGACCTAAGACATCGAGAGTCATGCAGACCTATAACAACCCAGCCACAACGCATAATTGTGAATAACATGCCTTACCTTAACACAGAATCGCCCAGAGTCCAACGTTTATATATATATTTTTTTAATGAATCTTTGAGTTAACATGTACTAAATATGAGTGGAATTTGCACCGCAGCGCCCCCACACCTTGATGCTCATGACAAGAATAGCATGTATAGTTATCTTTACTGAAGTGAATTAGGTTTAAATCGCCGTCATGCATGATGAATGAATGATATTTTTGCAATTTTACACACAATAATCCACGATGATCACATTACACAAAACTGAAATTGCACGTCAAAACACATTGTCAATATTTTGAGACCCCCCCCAAAATTTAACAAATCACGTTTTCAGGGGAGCCCATGTCTTAAGGGGAGCCGAGCTCCCCCGTAGTTCGCTCCCTGTCAGCGCACTTGAAATGCTTAGGCTTGCAGGCACATCATTGTATGATAGAGCTGAGGACAGAAGTCACAAGTTTGTGAAGCTGTTAACATCACTTACAACACTTAGGCAAGGTGTTCTATTTGTTGTAACAATTGTCTATGTATTTGAACTATTTAACCAAGGACATCTGCCCTTGTTCTGACCTCACATGAAATATCATTATCAATGTTAGCAACATCAATATCAATGTTAGCAACCACAAATACATATTACTCATTGGAAGATAACATTTCTGATTGGCAAATTTTCTGCTGAAAGTTTGCTCCCCAACTCCTTTTTAATATTTACAAAAGGGCTGTCAGTGTGTGATTTCTCAGGACACCTATTTCAGTGTCACATAGTAGAAACAATTTATGCATGGTATTTTATCTATTTTAATTTGCAGTTTTGATCATGTTAAACAAACTGATTTTACTTTAGCTGTAAAATGGGTGAAATGTCCCTTTAATTTGTTTGTATTTGCTTCTCAGATCCTGGAGCCTCGCTTTCATTCTGAGACCTTGGCCATGCTGCTCAACATCCCTCCACAGAAGACCCTCCTAAGACGTCACCTCGCCACTAACTTTAACACACTGGTGGGGCCTCAGGTCCAGCAGGAGAAACAGGAGTTTATCAACGCCAGTGGGCATGCACCCCTTACCACCACTGCCAAAGTCAGGGTATGATATTCCAAACAAAATAATACATTTTATGCTACATATAAGTTGCAAGTATAATTTGTCATGTTGTAATTTTATTAATGTATCTGACTTAGCCAAAGAAGCTTGGTTTTACTCATTTCCGACAACTAAGAAAGCTCAGGATGGATGAATCAGCAGATTATATATGCACCATGGATACAGGGAACCCACCAGCCCTGAGTGAGACACCAAAGCGGCCATATGGAAGCTTCAGGGGGATCAGCCCCATCCTGGCCAGAGACTCAGACAGACTGGAGCAAGTTGGGTCTAAGAACTGATTCACCGCCTCTTCAATTCAGCCATTCTTAGCCAAACAATGACATGCTTACTGCCAGCACTACAGTAACTCCACCCTGATGCTTGAAGAACTTCAGCATTAACACCATCAATCAGGAGAAGCCCAGAACTGATTCTTCAGTGTATCATCTGGATATGCTGGAAATGACTGAACATGGGCTCTGAAAAACATGGGGATTTTATTATTATTGTCTGTCTTTAGGTAGTTCCAATGCTGAAATACCATGCTGACAAATTCTTGATTTGAGTTTCTTGATTTTATTACTTTTAATAAATATTTGAATACCGATCCTTAAAATGTATAAATTATTTTATTACTTTAAAAAAGGTTTTGAAATGACCAATAAACTGTTTCTTTATTTTTCTCTGTCTTTCATGATATGAACAGGCCCTCTGTAGTAAAACATGTATGCCATATTGTAATTATGCATTGTAAGATCAGTAACACTTTATAATACTGTTCCATATAACTACACGGGAACACATGAGTAATGCAATATTAACATTCTAGTAACTAAATTAAAAATAAATGTCTGTTACTCTGAATAGGGAAGAAGATGCTTTGTCGGTAGTTGATGCTATGGGAATACACCCCAGATGTGGAGTTTGGCTAAAGCCTGTATAGAAACTAGGGATGGCTCAGTAACACCTTTTCATGTCCGATAATGAAATATTTAGTATCTGCTGATGCCAATCTGATACCAGTACTGTTTTGGTCTTGATCAGTTTGCTATATCTACACAATACTTCATTATAAATAAATTGAGCGGGTGTCCTGCTCTCGCATTATCTGCCAATTTGCTGTTGAGTATTTCTCAACCGCTTTTGACTCCAGCTTGTTTTTTTTTTCTTTTCCAAAGGACATTGACAATACTGTACAGTTGTTTAATGTTCATTGCACTTTGCTACTGGATAGAGTGACTCCTCTTAAGTTGAACACTGTTGATCACTGCACTTTGATTAATAGATAGTATTCCCTAGTGGGTATTTCTGGGTCGGCTTTGGATTGGTTATCCTCCTATCTGTATGACAGGAGTTTTTCTGTGTCTATAGGATCTTATATGTCAGATTATGTTCCTTTGTCCTGTGGTGTGCCACAAGGCTCTGTGCTCGGCCCTCTGTTGTTTAGCCTGTATATGCTTCCTCTTGGCAAGATTATTACTAGTTTTAAAATAACATCTTATCATTGCTATGCCGATGACATTCAGTTATATATTTCGTTTAGTCCTGATAGTCTAGATAAACTGTCTGTTCTACAGAACTGTTTAGTCTCCATTAACAAATGGATGGCAGACAATTTTCTACAACTTAATAACGATAAAACTGAGCTGGTGATCTTTGCCCCTGACAATATTATGCCTAAGATTAAGCAGGCTATGGGGGGTTTAGCATTTTTTGACTGCAGTGACATAAGAAACCTGGTTGTCATCTTTGACAGGGCTATATGTTTTATCAGTCATGTAAAGTCTGTAGTTTGTTCATGTCTTTTCCATCTCAGGAACATTGCTCAGAATAGACCTCTGGTCTCAAAAAAAAGAGATGGCAATGGTTATTCATGACTTTATCTCATCACGATTGGATTATTGCAATGTTCTGTATACTTGTTTGAACAAATCGGTAACACTTTACTTGAAGGGGTGTGCATAAGACTGACATGACACCATAATCATGGCATGACACTTGTCATGACTATGAAGGAGGTTTTATGCATGTTTATGACAACTGTCATTAAGTGTCATTCGCTCAGTTATGTCATTTGTAATGCAAATATGACATTATTTGACCTAACCCTAACCTAACCTAACCCTACCCCTACCCTTTCCCCTAACCATAGCCCATAACAAAGACATCTAAAAAAAATGTCATCTTTGCATTAAAAATTACATAACTGAGTGAATGACACTTAATGACTGTTGTCATAAACATGCATAAAAAACATTCATATTCATGACATGTGTCATGTCATGATTATGAAGGTGTCATGTCAGTCTTATGCACACCCCTTCAAGTAAAGTGTAACCAACAAATCTTCTATGGAGAGGCTACATGTTGTACAGAATGCAGCTGCAAGGCTTTTGACTAGTTCCAGCAAGAGGTCCCACATTACTCCTGTACTTAAGGACCTTCATTGGCTTCCTATTGCTTTTAGAGTGCAGTTTAGAATTTTAGTTATTTCTTATAGAGCCTTGCATGGTCAGTCACCCTCCTATATTCAGGATTTATTACTTGCACATTCTCCTGGTCGGTCCTTAAGGTCTTCTGACCTGGTCCTTTTAACTATTCCTAGAATATGTCTTAAGATAAAAGGTGATTGTGCTTTCTGTGCTGTGGCTCCGAGGCTCTGGAATTCTCTCCCTCTAACACTGAGAACTTTTGGTTCTGTAGAGTCTTTTAAAAAACACCTAAAGACACAACCCTTTGGACAAGCTTTTAATTAACAGTATAGTTAGGCTGCTATTAAATTTATGCAATATTTGGTATCTAATTTGTTTTGATTTTATGTTTTATTGTATATTTGATTGCATGTATGTTTGACTTGTTTTACTGATATCATTGTAAAGCACTTTGTGACTCTTTGTCTTTGAAAGGTGCTATATAAATAAATTTTACTTAATAAATAAAAAAAACACATACAAAAATGTTCTCATCAGCGTTAATGAAATGCAGGTTCGATTGTAGCTTTTGATAGGAAACAGAGATGTTCCATTTTACAGGTTCACTCAATGCTGCATCAGTATCAGAAACTATGAGAACACTATAGCACAGTAGCCAAGCTACCCCTTGCCTCAACAAAGACTAACACAAGATATGAACTGACTACTGACAAACAGATAAAACCTGAACCATAACCATGAGTCCAATCCATATCTAAATTACTATCGAAAATTTGATAAAAGTGTGTGGAGTGTCCCAGCCTGCTGTCACGCAAATATCTTCTAAAGACACTCCTTTATGCCAGGCACAAACCTCATGATTTTTTAAAGTCATGGGATCGCTGCTATTCTCGCACAGCACAACTGTCTTGGGTACCGTCTGTTGCTGTTGTGTGGACTCTGCACTAGTGGTTTTCAATCCTGGTCCTGGGGACCCATCGCTCTGCTGCACATTTTGTATGTCTCCATTAGGTGTGTGCAGCAGAGCCAGTATTTGTTTCGGTAACAATCACAAAATTATTTGCATCTGTATTCAGAAGTGGGTGGGGCTTTAACCGGAAGTTCGTACAGTTACATGAGAAGACCTATGGTTTATGGTCTATGGTTTTAGAGCCATTTTTTCTAGTTATCACAACAAATATGCCGTGTTCAACTGAAATATTTATTTATTCATTTATTTATTTATGATTAGAATATTTATTTAAAGATCTTCTAACAGTCGGAGCCGATAACCTTGTGTAGTGATGTTGTTAAAACGTCACCATTAATCATGTGGCCAATGAGCTACTGCCCGGTATATAAGTTGGTTGGTTCTGCCTCTTGGTGTGCGTCATGGTCGAAAGCCCGCCCTTTCCTTTCTGTTATGGACTGCCAAGTGTGGTGTTAGGCTGCTGAGATATACTGTGTGCAGTGCGTTGTTTGCTCTCAGTGTGGTGTGCCTTCATGGCTCCTATTGATTGTGACTTCGCAGTATAATGTAGCCCAGGTCACAGCACCAACTGTTGTCGCTTTAACCTTTAAAGAAGAGCCTTTAAAGAGGTTGTCATATGATCCTTAGATATGTTGTCATGAGCATCACACCATCGCATTAACGGGTTGAGTGGGAGCAGTAATTAATACAGCATGTTTCCTATTCTTCATTGTTTGAGCCACGCTGCTGCTTTTGGAGTTTAATTACGTCCACGTCTAGCATCCAAGTGGGCTTGATGTTTGTTTGTTTGTTTTTATTTGGTATTTTGTTTTGAGTGATTTGTAATCTTGTTTTCTTTTACCTTGTGAACTCTTTCTAAAAAGTTGATTGTTTTCCTTTGTTTCTTTTGTTGCAAATACGGACATTTAATTTGTGGTTTGTAGGGGTGGAGTGCTTCCAGAAGTGGGCTGGGTTTTGACAGCACCATGGACATTATTTCACTTGGGGTAGTAATTTTGTGTGTGTCACTATTGCTCTTTTACCATTTGCAGTGCATTTTGTGGGTGTGATACTGATTCGTGTGATTTTTTTTTTGTCTTTTGCATACCTGGTGCTGTTATATTCACCCGCTTCTCATATAGGAAGATTCTGCCTTCTACAGCATTATTATTTGGATGTTTTTTTTGTTTTGTTTCCTATATTGAGTATTTTTATTTCTTTAAATTTCTGTTTGTTTTTTTTTGACCTATGACATTGGTGTGTGCCGGCTGTGCGTTTTAAATTAATATCAGCCAATTCTTTTAGCCTTAATAAAAGTTGTTTGTATGGATTCACGCCTCTTGCTCTATTCATGTGGAACGTATTTGCGTGTCCTTATTTGGGTTATTTTCGCCGGCATTTCGGGGTGGCATAGTCACTACAACTGGGCCTCTTGCTACACTTGTATAGGCAGTTCTTCGAGATGTAGTGTGGTTGTGCTTTGGGCGACACGAGTTTGAGTCCCAAACCTTTTGTGATCCAATAAATAAATATTTAAATGTCTTCTAATTAAAACAGTAAAGGTTCATACGCAGTTTGGAAATATGGAAATTGATATAAGTAATTTCCAGGAAATGCATGGGAAAAGGCAACTGCTATTTTATTTGTGTTTATTTCATTCATGGAGTTTACACTAATTTGCTGTACTTCACACACTCGTTATTGCGTAGTAATTTTAGACATTTATGTAAAATATACTTTTCCTTGACTGAATTAATTCAAGGCACACATTTTCATTATGCAGAACTCTTTAAGCGAGTCTTTTTTTGAAATTCACTAAACAAATCTTTGTGTACCACACAAACCAGCAAAAGATAAAGAAGCAAACGTGTAGGCCTAGTAGAAAATGTTTCTAAGTTGATTATTAGCCAACACTTGACAGAGAGCTGGTTTGGTTTTTGAGAGAAGGAGACACAGACGGCAATGCGGTTGTTTGATTGGCGATCGCGCTGTGCTTATTCCATTCATTCGTGTATCATATCATACAAGATTTAAATAATTGACATTTAAATATACACAAATAGTAGAACATATATGATGTAGTATTTTAGTTGATATTACTCTTGCCAAGCTCTCATTTCTGAGAGATTTATGGAGAGGCAACAGCAGTGCGGTTGTTTGATTTGCACTCATTTCATTCATAAAGTTTACATTCTTTCACTTCACTTACTCATTATTGCGTAGTGACATTAGAGGATTATGTATACTATCATGAGGTGTGACTGTGTCAGCCTCACCCGAATATTATTAGGCAGAATTATAGGTCTTTCCGAATAAGGTATTTGGCTTTGGGCACACCCCTAGTCGCCATTAGCTGACACACTCAGCTAAGTTCATCGAGCTCTCTCCTAACAAGCTGAATAAAGTACGTAAAAAAATGGAGACATACATAATATGCAGAGTGGTGGGTCCCCAGGACCACTGCTCTACATGATGGATCGGTGACAGGGGGTAACACATTACACAATTTTTCAATAGAAAGAAATGCCAACAGCTCTGCTTGTTCTACAGCCATCTGGTTTCACAACCAAACACATGTGAGAAGCGATGCAGAAAATAATGTAAGATCATGCGTGAGACAGGAGTTCTTGGAGGAGACTAGATTTCTTCATGTTAGAAATTGTAGCCTGCAAGAAACTGGCAATAAAAGTTGTCTGTATGCTGGTTTGCAGCAAACAAGAAAAAAAAAGACTCCTTGCAGAAGGCATGCGTGCTGTTATTTTTTTTGCAGGTCTATGTCTCTGCCCTCTGAACTTTCCCTTGCCCTATATCATGCTTTCTCATTGGCTGTAGGTCATCACCAATGTAAAAACATTCACACTGCAGGAATATGGATCGCTGACTGGATGAGATGTTTAACATGCCAAACATCTCAGGGATTGGCGACGTATCAGTGCTTCTCTTAGAACACGTCTTTGATAACACTTCGCAATATTGTCACACACGTGAACAAGCACCGATTTCAGGCATTTGTCTGTGATTTCCACAAAACTGTCGTGATTGAAAGTTGGGACTAAAATGTGTGTGCGCCCAGCATTACATATAGTCCACTGTCCTAGGTGTGTGACTTCATCTCAGGCACTAACAATGTCAAACAAAGTGATAAATTGTGTCCCTTACCCAATGCAACATTGTATACTTTGCAACATCCTCACCTAATGTGACATCCTTACATCCTATACTTTGTAGCCACAAGCCATTTGCAGCACACACAAAAACAAAGAAATAACTGATTTAATTTAAGCTGCTGGCTTTGTGTCCCTTACAGAACAAAGTATGTGCAGACTCTCATTATCTTGTGACTTAAAAAGCAGAGGAGAAAACGACTGCAACACCATAACTTGAGAGCAGAAAGCAGTGGAAACAACCTCAGGGATATTCCCTATATTTGGGCGCAAAACAACCTTTCCCAAACCAGGACAAGGACCAGCAGACAGCCCCCTAGTGGAGGAAGCCCTTACATTCAAAATGGTCTCTTTCACTCTAGGTGAGAGACTAAAACCCACTGAAGAGCCCTGTTAACAGGCCAAACCTAAAGTTCCCACATAATCTGCCGAGTATGCCATACTGTGCCCCAAACCTAAGCCAGAGCACCTACCCCCAGAGGTACTAGAGACAACCAGAAGTAATAATAATAATACTAATACTAATAATAATAATAAACTTTATTTATAGTGCACCTTTTTCAAACTCAAAGCGCTACAACATGTACACAAATGAGATCAACTAAGTAAAAAAATACACAATAATGGAGCCAATCCATGTACTGCTTTGCATGTTAAAATCAGAATTTTAAAATCAATATGTGATTGAACTGGAAGCCAATGCAGTTGCTGGAGCACAGGGGGTAATGTGCTGGCGTGAGGATGTATATGTCAAAACATGGGCAGCTGAGTTTTTTATATATTGCAACCTCTTAATAGAACTTGCAGGTGAAACCGCAATGAAAGAATTACAATAATCAAGCCTCAATGTGATGAAGGCATGGATAAGCCTCTTAGCATCAGGCCTGGAGAGGAATGGTCTAACGTTCCGAAGATGGAAAAATCAACCTTCGTAATGTTTTTAAAATGATAATTAAAAGTCAGTTGAGCATCAAAAAGCATGCCCAAGTTACATATCTGGACAGAAGGGGACATTTGGGTATTGTTAAAGGGATAGTTCACCCAAAAATGAAAATTAGCCCATGATTTACTAACCCTCAGGGCATCCTAGGCATATCTGACATTCCTCTTTCAGAAGAACACAATCGTAGTTATCTTAAAAATCGTCCTGACTCTTCCAAGCTGTATAATGGCATTGAATGGTGCCCCTGTTTTTGAAGCCGAAAAAAGTGCATCCATCCACCAGAAAACTACTCCAACAGGCTCTGGGGTGTTAATAAAGGCCTTCTGAAGTGAAACGATGCATTAGTGTACGAAAAATATAGATTTTTAAACATTTTTAAACTGTAATCTCCAGCTTCCGGAAGCTCAAGCAGGCGCGATCATGACAAGACATTTGAGTGTATGACGTATGCGTAGCGGAAGGTGCAACGTGATTTCGATATAAGGCAAGAGAAGAATGAACTTTTTGCCCAGCCATATTTGTTTGAACCAGCGCATACCGACCTGGAACTCCGTGAGATGGAGGAGGCTGCAACGGCGGCGGCACAAACTACAGATGTAGTTCATGTGGTTTGCCTGTGCTGAAAACAAAACTTGGTTCTCGCGAGACTACACTCTTCTCCCCGGAGACATTTAACCCTTTCACTTGTGAGTTTAAAATATTCTAGCAGTCCCCCCAGAGTGAGTTTTTTTAGGCAACCATTATTTTAGAAAGTTTACCCCTTATCGTTTCCATGGCGACGCATCATGCTTGTCACGTGACACACCGCAGTTACGAAAACACTGTATGACAGATGGATAGCTTTTATAAAATGTTTCCTTTTTTATTCAAAATATTCATAAACTTGCTTAACATATCATCAACTATCTGACATTCCGATTCACAAATCAAGTCAAGTCAAGTCTGCTTTATTGTCAATTCTTCCACATATACAGCACATACACACAGATAATTGAAATTGCGTTACTCTCAGACCCTTGGTGCATACAGATAACATAAATACAGATAGGTACAGATTAAATACAAAATACAACTATACAAATATACAAATAAGGTAAAATGTAAAAAAAATATATATAAAGCACAAGGCATATGGCAGATAGAGTGCAAACCAGTAAAAGTAAACAACAGTGCAGATATAATTATTGTAGTGCAAAAAACAATGATTTGTAGTGCAAAAGAGCTTATTTCGACTGATTTAAAGTGACAGTGTGTGTGTATTTGGGAGGGGGG
>NW_015505668.1:418313-425014 GCF_001515645.1 Sinocyclocheilus grahami
ACTGCTTGAGGTCTTCCAGTCAGGAAGTCCAACAGCCAGTTGCACAGCGAAGTGTTGAGCCCCAGCTGGACCAGTTTGTGAATGAGCTGTTGAGGGATGATTGTGTTGAATGCTGAACTGAAGTCTATGAACAGCATTCTGACGTATGAGTCTTTTTTGTCCAGGTGTGTGTGTGCTGAGTGGAGGGTAGTGGCGATGGCGTCATCGGTCGAGCGTTTGGACCGATATGCAAACTGGAAGGGGTCCAAGGAGGGGGGGAGGGGGGACTTGATGTGGTGCATGACTAGCCGTTCAAAGCACTTCATGAGGATGGGGGTAAGTGCAATTGGACGGTGGTCATTGAAGCAGGATGGAGACGGCTTCTTCGGGACTGGAATGATGGTGGTAGCTTTGAAGCATGTGGGGACAACAGCCTGACTTAGCGAGATGTTGAAAATGTCTGTGAAGACATCGGTGAGTTCCACTGCACAGTCTCTCAGTACACGCCCAGGTATGTTGTCAGGACCCGGAGCTTTGCGTGCGTTGATCCTGCTGAGGGATCTCCTCACGCTGTCCGGGGACAGCGTCATCACCTGGTCGCCGGGCGGAGGTGGAGTCTTCTGTGCAGTGGTGCTGTTTTGTGCCTCAAAGCGAGCGAAGAAGACGTTCAGCTCGTTCAGCAGGGAGATGGTGCTGTCACAGGTGCGTGGTGGGGGCTTGTAGTTCGTAATGGTCTGTATCCCCTGCCACAGGCTCCGAGTGTCTCTGCTGTTACTGAAATGATGGGCTATCCTCCTGGAGTACTGACTTTTTGCCTTCCTGATGCCGCGGGAAAGGTTGGCCCTAGCTGTCTTCAAGCCCACCTCATCTCCAGCTCTGAAGGCAGCGTTCCGCGTCTTCAGGAGTCCGTAGACCTCCCCTGTTAGCCATGGCTTCTGGTTGGCCCGGACAGTGATGGTCTTTGTGACTGTTACATCATCAATGCACTTGGTGATGTAGGCAGTGACAATCTCTGTGTACTCCTGGAGGTCTGTGGTGTTATTGTATGTGGCAGCCTGCTTAAACATATTCCAGTCAGTGGTGTTAAAACAGTCTTGAAGAGCCTCTGACGACCCTTCCGGCCACACTTGTATCTGTTTATGAACTGGTTTGGTGACTTTAACGAGTGGTCTGTATGCAGGCATTAGCATGACTGTGATGTGGTCTGAGGCACCGAGGTGGGGGAGGGCCTTGTAAGCTCCTCTCTGTGTGGTGTAAACAAAGTCCAGAGTGTTGTTTCCCCGTGTTGGGAAGTCTATGTGTTGGTGTATTTTTGGGAACACACTCTTTAGGTCTGCATGATTGAAATCCCCAGCCAAGATGAGAAAAGCATCAGGGTGGGCTGTCTGCTGCTCACTGATGTGCTGGTACAGTTCATTTAGTGCCTCGCTCGTGTTGCTGTTGTTGGAGCTGGGAGGGATGTATACAGCAACGAGCAGTATGGCTGTATATTCCCTCGGTAGATAGAACGGCCGGCACTTAATAATCATAAACTCCACCAGGGGTGAGCAGTGTTTGCAGACCACAACAGCATCGCAGCACCACGCATCATTGATGTCAACACAAAGCCCTCCGCCGCGGGTCTTACCTCCCTCGACGCGAGCTCTGTCCGCTCGATAGCATGTCAGCTGATCGAGATGAATAGCGCAGTCCGGAACGCTGTTGTTGAGCCATGTTTCCGTGAACACAAAAACACAACAGTCTCTTACAGTCCTCTGAGTTGAGCGTAGTAGTCGGATGTAGTCCAGTTTATTGTCCAAAGAGCGTACGTTAGCTAGTATGATGGTGGGGATAGCCGGCTTGTGTGGGTTAGCCGCTAGCCTAGCCCGGATACCTCCGTGCTTACCCCTCTTCTGCTTCCTCTCGTGCCGCTTGTGGCGCCTCCGCTGTGGGCGAGATGCAGTAGTGGGGGTCGGTGATGGTGTGGGTCTCGGGAGCAGACCGAGATCCCGCAGCTCTTCGGCGTGCGCAGAGTTTAACTCTAAAAATGTGGTTCTGCCGACATCGAGCAGAAACTCACGACTATATGCGCGCTTAGAAACAAATAGACGCGACGAATACATACAAAAACACTGCGACTCACAAGACAAAAAACACGAAAACACCTTTCTGTCGGGAGAGAGAGAAGCCGCAGCGTGTGAACGCGCCGCCATCTTGGAAATATAATATAATTTACACTCATTTAAATATGTGTAAATGAGTGTGTTTTGTCGTTTAAAAATCTTTTAAAAAAGCCCTAAAAAATTATCTTGATCTTCATCAATAACGTGAGATGGGCGCCACCATGTTTGTTCGCGATGCAGTTCAGAGAGTCCTGTCAGGCGGATTTACAGCACATAAATGTATCAGTTTCTCCCGAAATACATGTACGTAAGTGGCCGGTGAACTGTGAGAAGAAAAGTGTGAACTTTATAGTTACTTACACTATGTGTATCTGATATTAATAAAACACGTTGTCAAGTTATATTTTAATGGATTGTTATTGCTGCTTCCATAAACATCCGTGTGTATTTTGCGAATTCTAAATGTATTGTTTTACTAGTACTATTGTGTTTCATCCATGCCTTATTTTCCAACAAACAGGCAGAGAGAGTTGAAGAGGAGGAAGTGAGATCAGGCTGAGTGCTAATATAAATCTGGGTTTCATCAGCATAACAGTGATAGCTCAGGCCATACTTCTGAATAATCTGTCCCAGAGGCAGCACATATATACTAAATAAAACAGGACCCAAAACTGACCCATGAGGGATACCCTGACACAAAGGCAGTCTGAGATCTATTAGTACCCATATAAACAAATTGGGTGCGATCTGAGAGGTAAGTTTCAAACCAGTTTAACACAGTACCCGACAGACCAATTCTCCTACATAATCTGTCCAATAATATGCTGTGACATACAGTGTCAAATGCAGCACTAAGATCTAACAAAACCAAAATGCCACATGCCCCAGAATCAGTGTTTGTATAAAGACGGGTTTGAAGTATCAGCAGTATCAATCCCCAGGCTTTTTAAGAACTGGCTTCACTGCTGCCATCTTTGAAGCAGGAGAGACAGTGCCTGCATTGAGTGAAACATTAACAACAGTGATGTGGGTACAATAACTGGCAGACAGTTTTTTTTTTTCAAAACAGTAGTAGGAAGTGGATCAAGTATGCAAGTAGTTGAATTCATTGACAAAACAAGTTTGGAAATAAAATCTAAATCAACAGCATTGAAACTTGAAACAAAAAAAAGACCAGAGAAATTAGGCGGATGCAACTCAAGTTCAGAAGCATCATCACAGGTAATAGCACTATAAATATTCTCTATTTTGGATGTAAAATACTTGAGAAACTCATTACTCTGCTCAGTGGTGGAAAAATTAATGTTACTAGTAGGTTTAATACGATTATTGACTGTTCTGAACAAGAGTCTGGGATTGGAGATGTCACTACTAATGAGAGCAGAATAATATGCCACTTTTGCAGCTTTGAGAGCATTATGATACTAAATCGGATGCTGATCAAACATTGATCTATGAACTGTTAGGCCAGATTTTTGTATTTCTGCTCTAACTGCCTGCCTAAAGCCTCCATTTGGCGTAACTTAGGTGTATACCAAGGAGATGAGCTCTTAAAAGAAACAACACATTTTTTTCAGAGGGACAAGCTCATCCAGAATAAATGTAAAAGCAGCGTTATATTGGTCAATGGAGGCCATAACAGGTAAGTCACCAATAGTATGACTAAGATGGTCAAAATCAATATCAGTGATTTTCCTGAAACTGATAACACGTTCTTTCACAGTCTGCAAAGGAGAAGGAGTCAGATTGATCGTAACTTGTGGCCACTTATACAACCATCAGTACACTCAAGTTGTTCAATAATTACTCCTGAAGTGCAAACCAGATCTAATATATGACCGTGTTTATGTGCTGGAAAGTTAACATGCTGGGTGAAGTTAAAACATTCTAGAGTATCCATAAAGCTCACAGTATTATTGCAATCCAAGTTGTCAACGTGAATGTTTAAATCACCCGTTAAAAGAATAACTGGGCAGATTGACAAGTGTCAAAAGCTCAATAAATTCTGAAAAAAAGACAGAATTAAGTTTGGGAGGACAATAGATGTTTAAGACAAGAACTGGTGAGAGACCATTAATTTCAAATGTCAAGCATTCAAATGATGAAAAGCAAGGCAATGAGACCTCAGTCACTGCAACATCAGACCTATAAATGACAGCAAGACCACCACCTCTAACACGACCAGTCAATATAAGTGTAGCCAGGCAGAGCACACAGCTTTAGATTGAAATAGTCATTTGTCTGATGCCACGTTTCACAGAGGCAAAAAAGGTTATTTGCCCAGTTCTTTGTCCACAACAATGTCACATATTGAAGCCGCTTTATTGTTTATAGAGCGAGTGTTCAGATGCACAATCTTGACTGTGTCAAGGCGGACACCTCCACAGGATGCAGAATACTTCTGGAGGTAGAAGAAATGAACAGGACAAGCACAACCCGAAGATAGATGACGGCAATCCAAACGTCTTTGTGACCAAACTGAGCTAGCACACAGGTTCCTGCGGGAACCTCGATGAACGTATTTTGGCCGGCAAATAAGATGTTGTGATCGCAGTGTTTCCAAAACACTGGTAGCAGGAGGCGCTGAATGACCAAGCTGTAAAAGTTCCATGGCAGAGTATTTTAGCATGATGAAGTCCAGTAATCGAAATGAATCTTGCCGTAAACTTCAAATAGTACCAGTATAAAAGCGAGTAGGATCCAGCAAGGCTGCATATTAGCAGCAGGTATATTCCAGCAGACAAAAGTTCAGGCAGTCAGAACAGAAAGCAGCAGAGTCACCACACGAGCAACATCAAGCCGATACAACAAACTAGAACAAACAAACAATTTTAACGCATTGATGGAGAAGCGGCAGCCACAATGTGCCAGCATCCTCTCTCCTCAACTTCCCATGTCTCTAAGCTTTTTAGCTAGAAGCAAACAGATCTAACTTCACTCTGACAAATTCCTGCCAAATCAGACTTACAGTCTTACAGCATGCAACCTCCATTACCCGGGCCTGAGACCATGTTTCGAGAGAAAATCTCCCAAATTTGGTGAATCTGGGATGTGCACTGCTCTCAAGGACAGAAAATTGTTCTGTGCCCAGAGAATGGCACACTGAAGTTGTTTCCATATAATGATGGTACAATAGCAACTGCACATGACCCTTATCATATAATGAGACTCACATTGATATCCTGCCCTATTCTGATATTATTTAGACAGGTATGAAATGATAGAATGAGCAGAAGACAGCCATGTCTTCAGCAAGTCAGAGTCAATTCCACTCCTAGAAACACAGTCTTCTGCCTTCCGGGGAGGTGTTAAATGTACATGGTGCTAAGGCTAAGCCAAAACAAAGTACTGAAAATTAATCTTTGCCCCCAAAAGCTTCACGTGTCTTAGAACGATAAGCATCCTTCAATCTATCGTGACAAACCAATCTCTCTAGATCCCTCAGCCAAATTTGTGTCATGATATATTTTTCCATCAGCATCCTGAAACCACATTTCTGAAGAGTGTTCTTCAGTCTACGCAAATCTAAGATGGGGTGCAGATGTCCAGCTAATAACAAAACTCACTCTATGGCTCCTTTCTCCAGAAGGCAAAGAATGCCACCTCTCGTGGTGGAGATGAAATGACTAAGGTCTATGCCAAAATTGTATAGTATATTTTTTTTTCTCTGGTTCGGAAAACCCATGATGACATGTTTCGCAGAAATCTCCATGATGCGAGGACAGACACAGAGAGGCATCAGGCATGCTTTGACTGAAGTCTGTATCATGTGATTATGATCGGCCAATTGGCTGCTTGAGCCTACATGAGGTAGCACAGTCAACTGTTGGGGGAAGAGAGCCTACAGCATCTCCAGCTGCAACATTAATTATGAGGGTTATAAATTGGTTGACTCAAGGACTCTGGTGAGAACAGGTGCTAAACCACATTTTATTTACAGGAGAAAAGGAAGCAAAGTTTCATTTGTTTAGCAAAGGAACATCAGTCTCCTCTTGGCTTATATCAAAATCCTCCCACATTTCTCTTTACAAATCCTCGTTTTGTACTTCTAATTCATGACCAGAATCAAGGGAGATTAACTCTCCCCTGTCTTTAATTGATTCCCGCATTCGCTCAGACATGGCCCGCCCTCACCTCTTGTTTGCGGATGACTGCAAATGATCATAATTGATGGACAACTATAGTCGGAAAATAACATCAACAGTCCGGCGCAGAGAAAAGAAAAAGTAAAAAGGCCCAAGATGAAGCCTGTGCATCCCTTTCAGATACGTTCATAATCCTGTGAAACATTTTTGGCTGTTGACTTTAAAGGGGTCCTATTATGCTCTTTTACAAAGTCTTGATTTTCTTTTGGGGGTGTACTAGAACATGCTCTCATGCTTGGTGGTTTGAAAAACGCATTATTTTTCACATAATTTACATTATTAAAATACTTTCTCCCCAGGCTGGCACAAGCGGCTCGATTAGTTCCGGCTTTGATGAAGGTCCACCTTCCGAAAAACAAAATGTGTTGTGATTGGTTAGCTGTCCCAGTGCGTTGTGATTGGCGAACAGCTTAGACAGTGTTTCATTACTGCCACGCCCCTTGCTCCGTCTTTCAACAAAAACTTTTGGGCGAAT
>NW_015505668.1:425881-451944 GCF_001515645.1 Sinocyclocheilus grahami
TGATAAAAACATCACAATAATCCACACAACTCCAGCCCATCAGTTAACATCATGTGAAGTGAAAAGCTGTGTTTTTGTAAGAAACAAATCCATTATTAAGGTGTTTTCACTTTAAACCGTCAATTGTGGCGTTTTTATCAGCTGTTTGGACTCTTATTCTGACGGCACCCATTCACTGCAGAGGATCCATTGGTGAGCAAGTGATGTAATGCTAAATATCTCCAAATCTGATTTGTGTGTGTGTGTGAGCAAAACTTATATAGGTTAAGGCTCTGTTAAAGTTACATGAATTATCAAATTACTGTGAATGTCTGAATGGATTTTAAAAGAAAAATGTATATTCTCATCACATTATTCATGATGTACCTGCATTACCCTGAAATGCATTTACAAGAACAGCACAGGTGCTTTGCAAATCTAAACTGAAACATTTCTTGTCGAGCTGCATACTTATTAGTAAGATTTCACTCAGAAGGGTTTAAAGCACTGGCAGGAACAGTCCACTGGCTCTCTGAGCGCTCTGTGCTTCTCTGCCGAGCAAAGCCGAGCTGATTCCTGTGTGATAGTGCTGCTCTAATAAAAACACCATTTCAGGATAAGAATTGAATTTCACACATGGGTGCCCAGACACTACATATGTTTCTTCTTAATAAAGAACAACCACTCGTTCTGAAGAGTATAGGGCTCTGCTACTCAGCTCTGACTCTACTTCCTTATGTTTTGTACTGTTTTAATGTACTATATAGACTGACAGTCCTGTATACATTTGTTTTTCTCCATAGATCTCATATATACTACCATTCAAAAGTTTGGGGGTCAATTAATGAAGTATTAAAGGGGTTCTATTATGCTTTTTTACAAAGTCTTGATTTTGTTTTGGGGGTGTACTAGAACATGCTCTCATGCTTGGTGGTTCGAAAAACGCATTATTTTTTACGTAATTTACATGATTACAATACCTTTCTCCCCAGTCTGGCACAAACGGCTTGATTAGTTCCGGGTTTGATGAAGGCCCGCCTTCCGAAATGTGATGTGATTGTTTCAGTACTGCCACGCCCCTTGCTCCGTCTTTCAACAAAAACTTTTGGGCGAATCCGGCAGGCACTTTACTCCCTCGAGTTGTGAAAGCTGTCCTCAGTAAAATACGCAGCACACAATAGCAAATTGGGGTTATAATGCTCAGGAACAGAGTTAAAAAATAAATTGCAACCACTGTTTCCTGACATCATCCGCTTTCGGAAGCCCAAACAAAGACGTTTGGGCACGGAGGTGAAAAAAAACAGCGTTTCAGGCGGTCGTGCACCAGACGAGAAGCGCAGCGTCGCGCCACGTCTTTAAAATTCAAATACTTTATTTTCTATGAGTGTAGGCACACCAGCGGGCGCCTACATCGTGTTGTACTTGTAAGAATTGTTCTAGACATGCCGAAAATTTGAAGCTACAGCACTGCAGCTCTTCTTCTTCGTTTTCTCTGATGCACTAACTCTGCAGCAGCACTTCTTCTTCATCATCTCGTCTGATGCACTCACTCAACCAAGCGTTCTAACCACAACCTCGCCCCTCCCCACCCCCCAACCATTCGAATCTCCGAAGGCGGAAATTATTTGCAATGATATTCCAATGAGCCGCTTTGTGATATCACAAAGCCCGGAAAACAAACGCTGTAGTCCAAACGAGCCGTTCGTTGTAGTTCTTGAAAAGGGATTTTTTAAAAACGAAATATCTCCCTTTGGAGTGGACTTTGAGATTTGTAACTTTCTAGATCTTTTTTATGCTCAAACATACACACTACACACTGACTAAAATTTTAAAAGTGAAAAAGCATAATAGGACCCCTTTAATAACGCTTATTTACGTTAATTAATGTTTTAATTATCATATGATGAGCTCATTGACGACTTTGCCTCCAGAAAAAGCAGGAGTGTGCCTTTGTAAATTTTTAAGATGACGTATATGAGTGTTGATTTTCAGAGTGTCTATTTACACTAAGTGCAAATAGCCCGTCTTGTTGGCAGAAGCTATTTACAGTAACTCCGCCCACCTATGTGTGATTGGGCTAGTCAACACTACAAAAGACTATTGGCAAATAACAGCTCCAGTGGCGTAGATGGTAAAGTGTGTGCTGTAGTCATTTTGACGCGATCAAATTTGCCTTTTGCCAAACTTTTTTTTTTGCTCCCTTTTCAAATCTCATATCGCATCGGAAATACATTTATTTTCCAATAAAAATGAAGGTTGAAAATAAAGTATCGGGTAGGTGTAGGGAGGGCTTTATTGTCCCAATAAGGTGGCATCCATTTTTTTTTATTTGAATTAAAATTATAATTTACACTCAATACGTTATTATTGCATACTGTTTAATAATTTACTGCAATAATGAGGTGCAGATAATTGCCACTATTTACATTAAGTAGTATAAATAGTAGAAAATCCTGCTATTTTATCATAGTGTAAATGGAATTTATAGCTATTTGCACTTAGTATAAATAGCATCTATTGCTAAGAAAATATGCTATTTTCACTAAATAGCTGCTACCGTTGATTTTTTTATTCAATTATTGTTTATTTTGATCATATTTAATCTTTTAAAATGTTTTTATTTAATGCTTGTAATTTTAGTTTGTATTTTTATTTATTTATTTATTTTGCTGTAGAGCTACAATTGTAATTTGTAAATAATACAATTTAATTACAATTTATTTATTTATTTACATTTTATGTTTTATTAAAGTTCTATTTTGACTCCTATAGTAGGTGTTATTATTATTATTATTATTGTTATTATTATTATTTCCAAAATATTTGGGGGAGGGGGCACAACAATGCAGTTCTGCTTAGGGCACCCATTTTGCCAGCAGCGGCCCAGGTAAGTTTAATTTATTTTACATTGTAAAGATTACCATGTTTAAAAACATTATACAACGTATTTGGCACATTTAAGCACTTGCATTAAACAGTGGATATAGAAAATAATCATTTAAAATAATCTTAATTATCATTTAATCTTATTTTTCAGCTGTATTTACAGTTATTGTTATTACAACTTATAACATCCAAGTGAAAGATATATCAACAACATGTAAGAATAAATGAATAAATAAAACAGAATCATTGAGTTGGAAAAAAGGATCACCCCCTTGTGTCAGTATTTTGTTGAGCAACCTTTTGCTTTAATTACAGCCATTAGTCTGTTGGGATATGTCTCTACTAACTTCACACATCTACACTTTGCAATATTTGCCCACTCTTCTTTGCAGAACTGCTCAAGTTCAGTTAAATTTGATGGTGACTGTTTGTGGACTGCAGTCTTCAAGTCATTCTACATATTTTCAATGGGGTTTAAGTCTGGGCTCTGACTAGGCCATGCATTACAGCCATTAGTCTGTTGGGATATGTCTCTACTAACTTCACACATCTACACTTTGCAATATTTGCCCACTCTTCTTTGCAGAACTGCTCAAGTTCAGTTAAATTTGATGGTGACTGTTTGTGGACTGCAGTCTTCAAGTCATTCTACATATTTTCAATGGGGTTTAAGTCTGGGCTCTGACTAGGCCATGCAAGGGCATTCACCTTTTTCTCCTTCAACCACTGTGTGCTCAGTTTTACTGTGTGCTTTGGGTCATTGTCATGTTGGAAGATAAACCTTCTTCCCATTGACAACTTTCTGACAGAGGGCAGCAGATGTTCCTCAATAATTTGATGGTATTTTTTTCCTTCTATCCTGACAAGTGCTCCAGTCTCTGCTACAGAGAAACACCCCCATAACAGGCTATTACCACCTACATGCTTTACTGTAGGAATGGTGCTATTTGGATATTGGATTTCCGCAAGACATATTGTCAAATTAAATGTTAGCCTAATCTGACAATAACACCTTTTTCCATGTGTCCTCAGAGTCTTCAAGGTGTGTTTTGGCAAAGCTCAGTCATGACTGCATGTGGCCTTTCTTGAGGAGTGATTTTTTTATACAAGCCAGTGAAGCCACATTTGTGGAGAATTGTGGAGATATTGTTGTCACATGCACACAATGACCACTCTTTGTCAAAAATTCCTGCAACTGCTTCAGAGTTGCTGTAGACCACTTGGTAGCCTCTCCGACCAGTTTCCTCCTCGCTATTTCATCCAGTTTGAAAGTCAAATGGCTTTGTGTGCCATTGAGAAGGTGATTAGCTACACCTGATTGAGTTTACAAGTCATTTTTGAAGAGGGGGTGATCCTTTTTCCAACTCAGTGTTTCTGTTGTTGTTATATCTTTCACTTGTAAATACAGGTGGATAAAACAAAAACTGTGTCTGTCTTTATTTCAGACTGCAAAGCAACAAAACATGATTATTTTAAAGGGGGGTGATTCTTCCCTATACCCACTGCACAGTATATAAAATATGCATTTATACTATGAAGTACTATAAAGTATTAAAGTAAAGTATTAAGTGTTGATGCAATTTATATATTTTTATTTGTGCCATCTGTACATGTAGTACAAGGAAACATCTCTGTGATGTAACTGCTGCTGGAGGAGTAGGCCTAATCATATTCTGAGTTACATCCAACAAAGCTTCATAGAAAAGAGAAGAATTAATTCATTCCTGCATCTGTGATGAAATACTGCCTCCATCTGGAGGGAAAATGTAAATTTCTTAAAAAATGTAAGCTGAATAGTGTCAGGCAGTAGGACATGTGTGAGGCATGTGAAATTACTAGCCATGTACAATAGCAGGGCTTGAGTTCAGTACACAATACTTTTACTTTTAGACATTTCTTTTACTTTTAGTCATTTAGCAGACGCTTTTATCCAAAGCGACTTACAAATAAGAAAAAGTAATTAAAACTAAAAGCTAAAACTCTATAAATACTATATATATACACACATTTAAGAAAATGAAATGTTCAGTTAAATTTGATGGTGACTGTTTGTGGACTGCAGTCTTCAAGTCATTCTACATATTTTCAATGGGGTTTAAGTCTGGGCTCTGACTAGGCCATGCAAGGGCATTCACCTTTTTCTCCTTCAACCACTGTGTGCTCAGTTTTACTGTGTGCTTTGGGTCATTGTCATGTTGGAAGATAAACCTTCTTCCCATTGACAACTTTCTGACAGAGGGCAGCAGATGTTCCTCAATAATTTGATGGTATTTTTTTCCTTCTATCCTGACAAGTGCTCCAGTCTCTGCTACAGAGAAACACCCCCATAACAGGCTATTACCACCTACATGCTTTACTGTAGGAATGGTGCTATTTGGATATTGGATTTCCGCAAGACATATTGTCAAATTAAATGTTAGCCTAATCTGACAATAACACCTTTTTCCATGTGTCCTCAGAGTCTTCAAGGTGTGTTTTGGCAAAGCTCAGTCATGACTGCATGTGGCTTTTCTTGAGGAGTGATTTTTTTATACAAGCCAGTGAAGCCACATTTGTGGAGAATTGTGGAGATATTGTTGTCACATGCACACAATGACCACTCTTTGTCAAAAATTCCTGCAACTGCTTCAGAGTTGCTGTAGACCACTTGGTAGCCTCTCCGACCAGTTTCCTCCTCGCTATTTCATCCAGTTTGAAAGTCAAATGGCTTTGTGTGCCATTGAGAAGGTGATTAGCTACACCTGATTGAGTTTACAAGTCATTTTTGAAGAGGGGGTGATCCTTTTTCCAACTCAGTGTTTCTGTTGTTGTTATATCTTTCACTTGTAAATACAGGTGGATAAAACAAAAACTGTGTCTGTCTTTATTTCAGACTGCAAAGCAACAAAACATGATTATTTTAAAGGGGGGTGATTCTTCCCTATACCCACTGCACAGTATATAAAATATGCATTTATACTATGAAGTACTATAAAGTATTAAAGTAAAGTATTAAGTGTTGATGCAATTTATATATTTTTATTTGTGCCATCTGTACATGTAGTACAAGGAAACATCTCTGTGATGTAACTGCTGCTGGAGGAGTAGGCCTAATCATATTCTGAGTTACATCCAACAAAGCTTCATAGAAAAGAGAAGAATTAATTCATTCCTGCATCTGTGATGAAATACTGCCTCCATCTGGAGGGAAAATGTAAATTTCTTAAAAAATGTAAGCTGAATAGTGTCAGGCAGTAGGACATGTGTGAGGCATGTGAAATTACTAGCCATGTACAATAGCAGGGCTTGAGTTCAGTACACAATACTTTTACTTTTAGACATTTCTTTTACTTTTAGTCATTTAGCAGACGCTTTTATCCAAAGCGACTTACAAATAAGAAAAAGTAATTAAAACTAAAAGCTAAAACTCTATAAATACTATATATATACACACATTTAAGAAAATGAAATCTGAGGCAAACACACATGCTAAAATAACAACAACTTACTGACACATAGTAAGAAATAGATTATAAAAAACACTGAAACAGAAGTGGAAAGAGGAGAGATAAAAAAGCGATACTTATGTCCTTTGCCCGGTGGAGTCGCACGGTAGAGTCGATGGTCTTTACACTCGTAAACTAAGCTTCTTTTTAATTAGTTTAACAAAACTCAAATTGAATTCAGCTGGACACACTTTCCTGTTTATCCCAACAAATGGCCAAGCAAAGCGCACAACACTGACAAGGTACACGATACAGTACGAGACCAAACGCCATTTTAGACTAAACACAAAATGATTATTAATGATAATGCAGGTTTCATGATAGAATGTTGATTTATTTTTATTTTTATTTCTTTTTTGGACCCCACAACAGCGCTTTACAACATTCACTGTATGGACGAAAGAAAACAAAAGTAAAGTAAACTAAATTGCATATAAAGTTGCATACATGCATATATTACATATAAAGTGTGGCCACCAGCTGCTTTACATACTACAGTTCATCTCATCCCCATGGACTGCACCAGATTGGTCGATTCTTGTTGTGAGATGTAACCCAACTTTTCCACCAAGCCATTTGCAAGTTCTCAAACATGTCTGGGGGACACATGGTTACACCTGGTTTGCCACTGCAAGGATGATCAGCTGTCTTCCTGTCTCCCTGTAGCACTGTCTTAGCCTTTGCTCTGGTCAAATCTGCAGTTATCATGCCTCCCTGCAGCAGGACTATGGCATGTTATTGCAGGTGAGCAGGAATCCTGGCTGTCATTCTTCAGTCAGTAGAAAGGTCTCTTTACTGTCTTAAGATATTGCAGCTGTGACTTTCATTGCCTACTTGTTCCATAGATGCCTGTACAGTAATTGCTGGTTCTTTTCTTTAAACAAGCATGAACAAAAAAAATCCTTTCCAATAAAAATCTGTAAAATTAATTTGGATTTACAGAATTATATTTAATACAATATCCTGAAAAAAAGTATATATATATATATATACAGTGGGGCAAAAAAGTATTTAGTCAGCCACCAATTGTGCAAGTTCTCCCACTTAAAAAGATGAATCTGTGCAGGTTTAGCGCAAATACTGAACTTATTACATTATCGAGAATATTGCAAACACCAAACAAAACACACCTAAAGAGTGCACGCATCCGCATAAGCAACTACATTAACTTAGTGCACGTAGACATTTAGAGTGCGTTCTTTCAGTGCATGATTCAGTCTATTAATATGCATTAAGAATGATCACATAATTCAAAATAAGGGGGCAGAAAATGTATATAGTTATATAATTTCATATAGTTAATCAATATCACACGAAGAGTGCCGTTTTAAATAAAAAATCAGCATGGTTACATTAGGCGTAGCTTGACGTTTGAGTTTGGGGGGCCAAACCGAACCGGTGGATTTGGTCAGACATACTTTTAAACACATTTTAGTTTTGCTATAGTAAATCTACATATTCACATTCACATCGAGCAGTGGCAAGTGCGTGAGGTTGTCATGGTAACCACATACATTGCCCACGAATTACAGCTGCGCTTCTATTTTGCCACACTAAACTTAGCAATAAACATGTTTAAAATGCACAATAAACATGTCTGTCAAAACAATCTCAAAGGAGGCTTTTATTAAGTAAATCAAGGAGTGAATTACTCATCCACTGTTTTTAAAACAGACATTTGTTGGGCTTGATTCAAGTTAATGCACAATGAGGCGCACACTTTTTATTTAGTCTTATTGAATAGACAATAAACAGTTTATATTCTAAAATCTATTTAAAGGTTGTATTCTGTGAAAATTAAATAACATTTGGATGTAAATGGTTAGCATAAAAGTAGTGTGCAGCTAAACCGGCTGCGTCCTGTGGATCACCTTTATCTGATTGTCCGGGTCCGGAATCATCAAGCATGGCATTAATATCTTCATCTGAGTTTTTCGTTGTCTCCAGATTGCTCTGCAGTTCGTGTATGTTGTTAAAAACGCGGAACATCATTTTATTCCACACAACAGGCAAGCATTACCGTTAAGACTATTATCCACCAAAATGCAGATTCATCACGTGACAATTCTTATGCAAATGAGATTGAGGGTGACGTTAAGTTTGTTTTGATTTATTAATTTACTTACAATAACAATTTAAAATTTATTAACTTTTACGTATTCACTTTTACATGTATTATTAACTACATTATATGCATTTTTACTTCATAGAAAAAACATAAATAAATATTTAGTAAAATTCTTTAATCGCTATGGGGGGGGGCAGACCCCCCTGCTCCCCCCACAAGCTACGCCCATGGCATGGTTACAAATGTGATTTGTGAATTGATTTTATACAACAGTTCAATAAACAATAAGTTAATATCAAGAGACTTACGTTTTAGACACCATGCCTGCCTTTGGTCTATTTCGTCAACAAAAATAATTCCAAACACAGCCACAGCACTGTTTTACGTGTCTGAGCAACATGACGGTGTTTTGTTCCTGAATGAGTCAACCGTTTAAATTATTCGGATCAGCCGCAATGACTCACTTATTAACAGTGACTTGCTGCCACCTACTGGCGGTTTTAATTGTTTTAATTTTACATCTAATGTATCTTTTCATTTTTTAAATTATTTCAAATGTCAGTATTCAAAATTTCATGTTTAAAATATCAAAACATTATTTATGCATTTGTAACTGCAGGTTAAAGCATTCCATGTCCCTCAAAGCTGCATTAACATGTGTAAATACACTAAATGCCACTTCGTATGGAACTTCTGCAAAGATAAATTTTGTTGATACTGATTTCATTTGTTTAGTATCAGCCTAAATGTATTATTATAATTGACTGATTAAATGTAAGAATTTGTCTCAAAAGATGCACACTTTTAGAAAAAATGGCTTTATAAAAGGTAAAATGCACATAAAAGGTAAAAATCAATTTAAACTTTTTGGAAAATATTAATTTCTATCACTGCTGTGAACTGACCACACAAAATATGAAATATATCAAAAACTTTAGGAGTCAGCGGTCCACACACTCAGCAAAATATGGTCTAATTATCTTTATCAGTAAAATTCCAGAAAATATTGAGATATTTTTTGCCAATATCGCACACCCCTAGTTCTGACACAAAATTATTTGCAGCGGTCGCTTTGTCACGTTCAATGTAGACAGCCTCAAGCTGTTGATTTATTTCCGTTTTTTTTTTTAAGGTAATCCAAAACCTGACACCGACAACACCAACTAAGAAGACAATACAATCCAGACGCAAATGACAGACAGAGAAGGCATGATATATATAGCTGGGTTAATGATGAACAGGTGTTACCGATAAAACCAGGATTAGTGAGCAGGGGACTATGGGAAATGGAGTTTAACACAAACAACGAAAACAAAAGAGCGCCCTCAAGTGACCAGTCCAGGTCACCACAACAAACACTGTGACAAGTAGAAGTTATGAATGGCCGGTAACTTAAAAATTTAGTAGCCAAATTGGCTGGTGAGTGAAAAAGTTAATTTCAATACCTGTATATATATATATATATATATATATATATATACTGTATATATAAGCTTGTTGTATACAGTATGTATCATCAATAAAGTGTATATAGAGTTGGTTTTTATCTGTATTAGTCAATTAAGCCTTGTTCAGTATTTTTCATGTTAAGTATTTTAGAATATATCCAACGGCAAAAGAATCCTGCAGTATGGCGTATGAGGGCTACCTCAGTATTGCATAGTGTGACATGATACATGACATGACACATGTGACATGTTATATGATATAAAGTACAGGAAACAATATATGTCTTCCTCGGATGTAATGTTTGTTCTGTACATCAGCATCGGGGAATAACATTATATCATCTTTGCGGTAAGCTGCATGTACACAGAAATTATCAACTCCAAAAATGTTGAATTAAATGTTAAATCTCTGCATATACCATGATCCTAATAATTTTAAGATATAGGCTACTTACCGCTTCCTCTATTTCTGCAAACAAGTTTTTGTGAATAAATGACTCTCTCTACCGGTTGCTTTGGTCTTTGTCAGCATCCACTTGCACCACCTGCTGGTGAGGACGACTAACAGAAAATTGAGATAATCTTTACTTCCATTCCTGCAGTTCCATTCCTGCAGTTCCTGGATGTGCAGTGTTGAATATTCTGAATAATAATTTGAATCACTGAATTTGTGAAAGCAATTTTGTAGAGTGAGATAAAACGGACCAAAAATTGCCTGTTATATATTTTTTTTTCCTTTTTTAGAAGGAAATGTGTTAAAACGAAATATCCACAGCTTAAATGAAACCATGTTAAATTTCAGCTCCTAAAAAAGAAAACCCTGAAAATACAATGCATTAAAATGCAAACACTGTCAATGCAATGCATTTTTTATTTGTTTTGTCATTCATGTACTTTCTGAAGACCCAGTATCCTATGTATGTGAAATGATAAAGAAATGTGATTCTTCTGAGGCACTAAATGACCGCTCACAGCTGGAACTGCTGGACAGTTACTGCTGACAGGTAAGTGCTGCTTGAAGAACCAAGCTCAGGGTGGGAAACATGTCGGGATCAAGGAAGGAGTTTGTACACTAACCATGCCAGAGATAACACCCTCTTTCTTTCTCTCTCTCTGTTTTTGCTATCAGAATCTCTTCTTTACAGCATCATATTTTGTAATGTGTTGCAATAAGGTTTAGAGATTCCTTACTGAGAAAGTCATCAGCTGTTGGGTTTCATGCTTGAAAGCCCTTCATGAGCTTTTTCTCACCGCCAGAAAATCTGTTGCTTAGCTCACTTATCATGCGATCAAGAAAAGGATACAAAATATGATGTTTAAGCTGGTTGCCTGTATCACATGGAGCACTTGCGCCTAAAGTGGAATCTACTGTGTAATCATCCATCTGCCTCTGCATATGCCTGGGATCAGATAAGGTCTCTGAGATATTATTGGACACACACGTTATTTGTGTCTCCTTATAGAGCTGTTCTGCCATTTCTTCACTGCTCTGCATTAACGTCAGTGTTTCAAGCACAGCACTTGTGTAGAGTGTTGCTTGTGCTATGTCCACAGATTCTTTCTGGAGATATTTATGAAGTCCTAGCACCTACTGTAGCAAACTTTTGAAAATCGCAAGCATGTAGAGACAGGAAAACCTGGACAGTTTTGACAGCAGCTCAACTGCTATGTAGCAACTTTTTCCAGGCAACTTAAAGTTAGGTTAGGTTTTCAAGCACAGCTCACAGTTGAGCTGGCTTCCATGTTTAGTTTTAGTTTTTAGGACAAATTCACAGTTCTTTAAACCCAGTTGTGTCTGTGTGTCATGAAATGCTGTTGATTGACTACTGAAACACTAAAGATATAATACACATTCCCTAATGTTTCAAAAAAGCCATCTTCCTCTGGCACAGCCCTACAAGTGTGATAAAGTACCAAAATCTGGTGGACCCACTGCATTTTGGTGTTTTTAGTTCAACACAATCAAAAATGTTATGTTAAAATATTCAACAGATGTTTACTTCATCCCAATAACAGGCAATATAAACAGCATCTATGGTTAATATCTGCCCTTTACCTTTTTTTAGATCACATTTATGAACTAAAATGCTACAACCTTGTGCGGTTGGCAGGGGCAGAAACACAAAACTGACAGAGTGGGCACTTCTCAAATGGAAGGCTGCATCCTACCGAGGCTGCGTCCTTCCTAGTTCAGTCCTTCAGAGACTTGAAGGCTTGAGTCCTCCTCAGCATTACACACTAGAATGAGACAGTCTAGTAAGTGCACAAGGCTATGTCATATATGTTCCCGCCCTCACCGTCATGGCACAAAAACACTAATAAAACTTAATTTTGGAAAAATACTTTGTATTACAAATCTTTATATTATTTTGCTTTCTATTAATGCAATACAATGAATCACAGTCGTCTAGTCTCACTGTGCCTTATTATTGGCGATTTAGCATTTAGTAAGTAATTTACACCAAAACAAAAGATGACATCTATCCTTTCATGTCCGAAAACATTATTTTTGCCTTACATTGCATAATAAATTCAGACATAGTGTTGGGTTCGAGTCCACCTAAGTCGAGTGCAAGTAGAGTCCGAGTCTTTAACCAATCGAGTCCGAAACAAGTCAGAGTCCAAAATGGGCAGAGTCAGACTCAAGTCCGAGTCCCAAACAGCCGAGTCGAGTCCGAGTCCAACGAAACTCTATTATTTATTAGTATCTTAACATTGTTTTAACCTTTACAACTAGAAAAATGCAATATCCATTTAAATGTAACAAAAGCAAACATCTATTGCATCTTGCCATTTAGATTTTTGATTAATAATTAGCGTCCTGCTTTGCTTAGCAAACTTAAAGTCATGTAACAGAAGTTATGGCTGAATTGATTTATGTATTGTGACGTATTTCAGAGTGAAACAGGTTTTAGAATGTAAAAATTAAAGGGCGGGACTTGACTTTATTTATCGTTAAAGTAAATGTATAAATTAAAGGGTGGGGGTAAAGGAGTAGGTGAATGGGACCTTAAAAGCATATATTTTTTACGATTTTTAACGAAATATGAAATTTGAATAATCAAAATTAGTTTGTGTCTGCTTATTCTGTTCATCAGTGTTTGAACCATTAAAGAAGAAACTGCATCTTAATTTCTGGGTAAAAAAAATCGAAAAATGAATGGACGCCAAAGTACATGGACCCCTTAGTCAGGGCATTTCTAATTTTTTCTTGGATGAAAATGAGGCTGTGAGGGATAAACCTAGTATGTACAATGGCACACATTGTGTATAAAAGCCCTAGATACTTTCCATAAATCACAGCCAACTCACACCTGTTTTATTTTTTGAATGCATTTATAGTTACATTAATTACAATAAATTACATTATGTAAGGAATAATTGACGACGGGCCGTTGAATTATTAGAAAATAATGCACACCCAAGGTGATTTTGGACCCATAAAAACTATTGTTGATGTTAGAAATTTTTTTTTCTTTGAAGCTAGAAACTGCCAATAATACAAAAGCAAAAAATAATGTAATAAAACATTCTGAAGTTTACTGAAGGCAAGTAAACACTCCAAGTATTACTTACAAGCTAAATGATAAATACATATATTACTCAAAAATAAAAAAAAATTTAAAAACGTTTTTCAGATTGTAGCCTATAGGCTTCTAGGAATAGCCTACTACATACATTTCATGAAAATGAAAAATATCCAATGAAAAATTTTAAAATAATCTTCACTTTATACATTAAATATAGATGAATCTTATTAAAGTTAATAAGTGATTCAGTCAAGAACAGTGAGTGATATTCTCCTCTTCTTTTGTTTGATTAACATTTATGACGCAGTCGGCGGCTGCAGGTTTACGCTGTTGCTTTAAGATCGGACAAACATTTGTATTTCTCCCTACTGTCCAAGTTCACTTAAGACAAAACTGACTGCATTTACATGAATAGTCTTCAAGACGAGCATTTTGACATAACTTTTCTTGTAAGTGTGTAGCAATAACAGAACTTAAGCGAAATAACTCGGCATTCGCACACTGACTGAGAGGCGCGCTATTCAGTGAGCACACTTTTGGTGTGTGAGCACAGAAACCCGTCAGCTTTCAAGTACTGGACAAGACTTAAAAAACACATGCAGATACTGAATATCAACATGTCCCTGGACTCGGTTGGACTCTGACATATTTTCCGAGTCCAAAAGGCTCAAGTCCGAGTCCTTTAAAAAACTGTACTCAAGACCAGACTTGAGTCCGAGTACCCCAACTCTATTCAAACAAGCTCAGTACTGACTCATTTTTCGTCAGTTTATTTTCATGAAATGGAATGGGTACAACGTATTGTGGGTGATTGAAGTTCGCGGAGGATTCATCCCATGCATCCTTCAAATTCAGCTGAATGAAGGACGCGAAACGAAGGCTGCCTTCCAAGGATCCTTCCGATTGAGATGGCCTTCAGCGATATTTGATGACGTGGCAGCCGAGATATGCAGCCTTCCGTTTGAGAAGCACCCTTACACTCACACTCTCACAGACTCTCTCTCTCACACACACATACAAATAGCAGGCCCAGACAGGAGGAGGACAGAGTAAAGGTACACAGGATCTACAGATTCCACACTTTTATTAGCCCCGGGTCCAGTGGACCCGAACATACTGTATGTAATATAAATGTGTAGGGGGGGGGGTGTACAGTGTGTGGTCATTGAAAATTTGTTCTGATATATGTTCTTCACAGAAAATGAGACAAGGCCAATGAGTCTGAGATTTAAAAAAATTATGAATCATATAATTTTTCTTTTGAACACCATATAAGGGTTAAATTAACATTTATTTTGTTGTAAACTCTAAAATTGATCAATTTGAAAGGCATTTTATTCAGTGTACCGAAGCCTCTCTTCCATTTATATCCTTTCAAAACACTGGCCTCTTGTCTCCTTGGCAGTGTAGTGCATGCAATTCTTTTTTTGCTAAGCATCAAAGCCGAAGGCTTCCCCTAGAGGAGGGGTTCTGACCCCTTATGACTTATGCTGAATAAGCATTTTATGCCAAACATAGTAAATTGGGGTAAGTCAAAAAAAGAAGAAGATGGATTTATGACTATATATTTATACACATAGTATAGCTTTAAGTAGATTATTTTGATGTTGAAAAGTACTCAAATTTGTTGATAAATTGTACAAGGATTTCTACTTGGGATCAAAACTTGAGAATTCACTATGAATATAGTATATAAAGTTATATAGTGTATATATACACTGTAACGGGGTGAAGAATCACACGACAAGTAATCTCAATCAATAGGTTGTTTGCACATGACGTCACTGATGACGTGCAAAATGCAGCTGGAGGGCAAGAAGTGAATTTTCTCTCAATAGGAATCACTAGCAGAAACTCCAAATGCCAGTGTTTTACGTTGTTTATGGATGCTTAAATTGGCCAAACCGAGAAACCACAAGGAGCTTTTATCGTGTACAAAAATGTGTTGTTCATAAGTGGGGAAAAGTCAAGAATTTGTTTGAAAAACGCAGGAAAAAGTGGCTTGTAAACCTGCGTCTGCGGTCGGGAGGAGCGAAGCTCGTGTGATTATGCTCGCACGGGATGGTTATTATAGGATATAATAAGACATTAATAAAGATATAAATAGATTGTGCTGCCACCTCTCACGCATTGTGACAGTCAGAATTTACTCAGTGCTAAACGCCACACGTAAATAAGATGTTATTTGCAGTTCAGAGAGCTTCACTGATTATAAAAAGGAACATCGTGAGATTGTGATCAATTGAAGTGAGTGAAAGCTTTTTAGTGATTATATGGAAGCGCTATTTGCTCGCTTTCTAGGCAGGCTATAATCAATTCAGAATTTGAATAAAACTTGTTTTACCTGCTGCTAACAGGACCAACAGCCACATACCCTGTACATGCAGCAACGTTTCAGGGGTGACTGAAAAAGAACGGATGAGATGGAGGAAAGTCGGTAATGTAGGCTACTGTTTTAGGCATGATATATATATATATATATATATATAGAGCGCTTTCATTGAATTGCTGCACACCCAACGCGCCTTACAGTCGTATGAGGGGATCTATGTATATATCTATGAGGATATATGTCACTCCTGAAACTTTGCTGTGGCTGTTGGTCCTGTTAGCAGCACGTAAACTAACTTTTATTTAAATTCTGAATCGATTATAGCCTGCCTAGAAAGCGAGCAAATAGCGCTTTCATCTAACGTTAATCACTAAAAAGCTGTCACTCACTTCAATTTATCGCAATCTCACGATTCCGGGAACTGCAAACAATATCTTATTTACATGGTGTCTATGTGTGGCGTTTAGCATTCAGTGAATTCTGACAATGTCACCCTGTATCGATTTATATATTTCTTTATTAATATATTATGATCATATATTAACCATTTGCACACGAGCATTATCCGGCTTCACTCCTCCCGACCGCAGACACAGATTTACAAGCCCCTTTTTCAGTCAAATTCTTGAATTTTCCCCACTTATGAGCGACATTTTTGTACACGATAAAAGCTCCTTGTGGTTTCTCGGTTTGTCCGATTTGAGCATCCATAAACAATGCAAAACACTGGCATTTTGAGTTTCTGCTAGTGATTCCTATGGAGAAAAATCACTTCCTGCCCTCCAGCTGCATTTCGCGCATCATCAAAATCACGTGATTGCAAACAACCTACTGTATACCCCGGAGGGTGGATTTATTGGTGTGGTGGATGATAGAGAGAAAGGTCCAGGTAGGTGCTCCGGTGCCGTGAGTGCTCTCTTCCGTCTTCCCAGTGCAGAGGGTCCGTGCAGTGCTCCTGTGGGGCTGGTCGGTCACACACTGCTGTCTGTGGGGAAAAATGAGAGGGCGAGTTAGTGCTCAGTCTCATGAAGGAATCTCCTATATGGCAGGGCTTGCGTGGCTTATGTGGCCGCCGCCTGATGAGCTGCAGCTGTGACCGATCAGCCTGAGATGAGGACGGCCAGGTGTGCCTTGCTTGTTTCCAGGGCGACGCTGATAAAGCTTCGGGATGCTCGTCACAATACTTAGAACTTTCATTTGCATATGTTTGAATTGAGTACAAATGTAATGTGAATCTGAATGTATGAATATGTTTGATAATTTTAAATTATTTTCTAAACTAATAAAAATAAATAAACACTTTTTAGTGAAAAAAAACAGTGCAAAAGGTGCAATTACTGAGAACATATTTTCTTTACATATTTGTCTTTAGTCATTTTGGTACGGAACAGGACAGAGCATGATTGCTGTCTGGTTGGATTCTGGCCAGAGAGAAGAGGCCTTTTACAGAATCAGAGACTGTTAAACCTGCATCCTAGCAGTCACTGATGAGTCAATCAATGACAAGAGGCTCAGGCGCATGTCATATCTGTTAAAAGGTGTTACCTTCTAATTTACTGATTATCAGAAAAATAGAACTGCTTGCAAACAATGTTTTGTTAAAAAAAAATAATCTAGCTGAATTGAGGTTATATCCAGATAAGACAGACAGACAGACAGAGAGAACAGACAACAGAGAACAGACAGGACAACTATTACAACTGACATTGGGTATCATGTAGTTCCTGTAGTTCCTCAACTCTGTCTTGTTTACAAAATGTATGTGTGAGAAGTGTTACAGTGAATGATATAAGGCTATGTCTAATTCACACTATGCAATCATTAATCACATGAACAAGCACCAATTTGCCTCAGATTTTAGGCTTTTGTCTGCAGTCTCCAAAAAAACTGTTGACAAGTTAAAACCAGGCCTAAAATTGTGTAGTGTATATCCAGCATTATATAAAATAATTCTAATTTACTGATTATCAGAAAAATAGAACTGCTTGCAAACAATGTTTTGTTAAAAAAAATAATCTAGCTGAATTGAGGTTATATCCAGATAAGACAGACAGACAGACAGACAGACAGAGAGAACAGACAACAGAGAACAGACAGGACAACTATTACAACTGACATTGGGTATCATGTAGTTCCTGTAGTTCCTCAACTCTGTCTTGTTTACAAAATGTATGTGTGAGAAGTGTTACAGTGAATGATATAAGGCTATGTCTAATTCACACTATGCAATCATTAATCACATGAACAAGCACCAATTTGCCTCAGATTTTAGGCTTTTGTCTGCAGTCTCCAAAAAAACTGTTGACAAGTTAAAACCAGGCCTAAAATTGTGTAGTGTATATCCAGCATTATATAAAATAAACTTAAAATGTCACCTGAGAACACTTGAAAAAACTCAAAAACAGCATTGCCATGTTCACTTATATATGATATATTATAATGATTTGCACCCCCCCTCCCCCCCCACCCCACATATGTTTACAAAAAGTTAATAAAGTTAGTTCACTATGTTTAATTCCTTGATTATTTCCTTTGGTTATACACTTGGACCATGTTTAGTAGTAGTAGTAGTAGTAGTAGTAGTAGTAGTAGTGGTGGTATAACTATTGTTTTATCATTCAGCCATTAAAAAAAAGAGAGACTTTTGTTCTGGCAAAGTACATGAAAGTAGGATGAATTAAAATGATGCTGGCTTCTTTATTTACATTAAAATTAGCAGCATAAAGTGGCTTAATACAACAGTTTCATTCAAAGCTGTGGGTCTGGTCAACATGAGGGAGATCCTGTGTGTGGCATTATAAAATAAGTTTTGGCATATTAAACAAAAGCACTTATGTTACAGTAATGGATTCATGTTGTAAAATATATTGTTTCTGAAGAATATTTAGCAGCTTATATACAAAAAATTCCAACTGAGTTATAAGACATCAACACTCAACTCAACAATGGTGACAACCAAAATTATTTATTTCATTTTGATGAATAAGAAAATCAGTAAAATGATCTGATCTTCCCATTACAATTCTGTAAATTAAAATCTTACTCCAAAGGTACTTTGTCTTAAAGTTAGTTAGTTAGTAATATTCACCAAGTATAAGTTATAAAAATGAGAATACAGAAGACTCGTATTAATAAAGATAGATTATTAATAATCAGTCAAGAGGTGGTGCTGTTGTCCAGCCAGTGTGGCAAGAAGCGTGTTAGTTGAGAGCTGGGCAATACACTTGTATACCCTCTGTCACAGCAATATTATATTATTTCAGACAAACAAAGCTCACAAATGTACTGATTTACATAATACTAATACACAAATACTAAAGTTTTTTTTCTTACCATTTTTTCTTACTTCCTTACTGCCTGTCATTTTTGATCAGTTTAAAAACCAATGCTATCCAACTCATTTTTAATGTAATTATTGTACTTTAAGAGTAGTTACAGTAATATCTACATATTAGACATGATTTCTGAGGTATTCATTATGGCTTGGTTTTCTCAACTCGTGCACCAGTGCTGTGTGTGAATTTGGACCCTGTACCTTTATTCACTATTCCCTAAGTTTGTGCTTGCTGTTTAATAATAAAATAAAAAAGTTAACTGTGTGGTTTTGAATGCCTTGTGCCATGTGCAATGTTTGCCTGCATTTTACAGTCAATATTGTCGTGACACGCCACACACAGTGCATTATGGGTATTCTCTAAATGCTGAGTGTACATCGCTTGCACACTTGTCATTGCAGTGCATTATGGAATTTAATGGGTGCACTCAATAATGTCCACTATGGTTTCAGACACCACTACGAAATGGATGTCTCCTCAAATAAGTACACTATATAAGGGAATAGGTGGTGATTTTGGACACAGCCATAGACTTAACAAGCCACAAAAGAATGAATGTGTATGGCATCAGATGTGAAACCTGATTGTGGCCACTCCACCATCCTATAGCCCCAGAATGACCAGACTTCTAGTAAATAAGACTATGAAACATCATATTTTGCTTAGGTTAAAATAACATTTATAAGCGTTGCGGTAACACTTTATTATTACTTTCATTAATAAATCATTAACAAACATATAATGCTTAATGGATTAGTTAACATATATTCACATAGCTAGGGGCAGTCGTGGCCTAATTTCATAGCCGAGCCGGACTTGTAACTCGAAGGATCGAGTCTCAGGTCTGACAGGAATTGTCGGTGGGGGGAGTGAATAACCAACCACGACTGAGGTGAGACCCTTGAGCAAGGCACTGAACCCCCAACTGCTCCCCTGCACTTGGATGGGTTAAATGCAAAGCACAAAATTTGAGAATGGGTCTCCATACTTGGCCACATGTCACTTCACTTTAGAAATATGAGATAATGCTCTTGTTAATTTTTACTTATAAACTTATTAAACATTATATAATGATTAAAATGTCATTATTTCATGTAAATTAAAAAGCTTACAAATGTCATCAAACTTTCAATTCACATGATCTTGCACTTCTTGAAAATCTACAAATGGTTTTAACATATGTTATATTACAATTAAAAGCTTTTGTTAATGTACAACACTTTCACTGAGGTGTGATACGGGTAAGGTTAGGGACAGGTTTGGTGGTATGGGTAGGTTTAAGGGTTGGTTAAAGGGTCAAACGTTCAAAAATTCAATCTTTTTATATTACGTTGTTTTGATAAATAAAAAAATTCTTGAAAATTTTGTTGATGTATGATTCAAGGAATATCATGTTTATTGATATACAAATGATTAATAAATGATTTGTTAAGATGTGTAAATGCTGTAAATTCAGGTAACTTGGGATACTTTGTGCCATCAAGATGACTGCTCATAAACGTACTAATGATTTGTAAAAGTGTATAAACATTTACAAATGATGAATAGTTTCCACTTTAGGTTGGATACTGCAAAAACCTGAACAAATAATTAATAAATGATTTGTTAAGATGTGTAAATAGTAGAAGTGTACACAACAAACAAAGACCAAATATATAACCTTTACAGCTTGTGATTATGAGTTAATGAATAATATGTTAACATGAATAGCTAAAAAAATATATATACTAATTATGCTTAAGGCTGTAGTCTGTAACTTTTTTTGTGTTCAAAATTTATATAATAAGCGAGTACACCATGAATCCATTTTCCAAACAGTGTTTTTGGCTTGTCCTGAATCACTACGGTACACCTATAATAAGTGTTTATATTCAGACTATTTTAGACTGGTTCGGGTAGGTACCGCTGCGGAGTAGCCCAGTACCTGCGTGATTCGTCATAGACATAAACAGAGAGAAGTAGCTCCGGCTACAACGTAAGTCTGCAAGATGCACGCAGCTCTGTTTATTAACTGCTAGAGCGCCAAAAGTTACGGACTGCAGCTTTAAAATTACTAATATATCTATTTTTTAACATTCAAAAGTACATTAACAAACAAGCATTTGATCATTGTATAACATCTGTCAAAATAATTTGTAGATTTTCAAGAAGTACATGATTATATTAATTGTAAGTTTGATGACATTTGTAAGCATTACAATTTACATTAAACAATGATCTGTTAATCATTAGGCAATGCATAATAAGTTTATTAGTAAGCATTAACAAGCACATTATTTCATATTTCTAGCTATGTGAATATATATTAACTAATGATCTGTTTAGCATTATATAATGTTTGTTAATGATTTATTAATGAAAGTTATTATAAAGTGCTTGGTTGACTAGTCCTGTTGGACGGTGATTTTGGCCAAAGCACCAGTAAGAGAGCATGCAATGGCAGTTATTATTATTGTTTATTTATGTATTATACCTTGCAAGTACCATCACATGTTTACACATCAGTAAATTATTTCAGTTATGGTCTTCTACAGTATTCCCACCCATCCAGCCCATAAAAAAAGGTGGTCAGTCTTGTTTACAGTAGTGCGTGCGGGCTAATTTCAGTAATGTGGTTTTGTGCCCATTGCTTGGCATTTTAATGATGGTTATTTATGCCATCCTTCCACGTAAGTGGGGCTAGAGGAAGTTGCAGCGCAGAGAGAAAGCGCTTTGTGAATGACACCACAATTTGCTGTGTGATATCTATTGTTTTAATTAGGTGAAAGCCAAAGTGACATTTATTGGTTTCAGAGTTACTTGCTAATGGATATTGGAAGTGCGGTGGAAGTACAAGTAAAATATTACAAGTAAAAACATTGCTGAAATTACATAAATAATTTGTAGATGCTTTGTTAATGAGTCTATATTATTTTACTCAGAGACTGTCCATTCCGATTTAGTAATAACTCATTTAACTTTATGTATTAGGCTGTTTGGTGCCAACATGGCACTCCCATGAGTTAAAGTACGTATTAGTGTGGGATTCACAGCTGGTTTTGCTTCAGGGCCTGGATTTTATATTGAACATAAAGTAGCAATCCAAAATCAATCCAAATATATAGAAATTATATATGCAATTCAAATACATGAATCTTAAATTTAAGTCTACACATTTAGCTGCATTTAGTATTTGTTTTCTTGCTGTCTACAACCTAGATCCGCAACCTGTCACAACATACTGAAAGACATTGTTTTAGTGTACATTTGCTGTGCCTACTACTATATGCAGCAAATTAAAAAAAAAAATAAAAATTTTGTTAGTTTTAATTTATTGCACAGTACAGGTAAACAAAAACGTATGGCATCTATTCTATTTAATCTGAAAAAAGAAAGTGCATGAGTGTAAAGAGATACAATAACACTGTATCTAGATCGATCTCCCTCAGTGTCAGCGGGATCTGACAGGCATGCCAAAATGATGATGGCCTCACTCAGACATGAGTTACAGTAGTAGGCAGATCTAATGCTTTATTAAAAACAGTAAAAAAAAAAAGTCAAACATCTCTGTATCTAACTCTCTTCACACTTTTGTGTCTGTCTAATCGTACGGCGAGACGGGCGCTCTAACTTATAAAACATTCCTGATTGAAGATTTTGCTGGGACATAAAGTTCACAGTGGGCTACTTTTCCTTTTGCACCTCAAGGTTGCACATTCAGGCATTAGGACAGTTGTTTGTCCAGTGGTGTTAAGGAACTATGACTGCCTGTTAGAATGTACTCTTCAACAAGAGAAAGATGGGAAAAAATAGATTTGGAGTGGTGATTGCCTGTGTAAAACATGGCAGAATGTTGAAGTGTTATGAGTGGTTGCCAAAGTGTTGCTCTGTGGCTGCAGTCCCTCCAATACCATCCCTCATCATAAACCAGAACATTTGAGGTACCATTTATTTAAGGTATCAATCGCAAACAATCCAGGAGTTATGTATCAGATAAAAATAAAAAAAATCAACATGTAACAATGAAATGCTGATTGTAAACTATTTTAATACCATAATGTTATGAATGCAATAGGATACTTGTCACAAAATAAATAAATAAATAAATAAAAAATACATGTAGGGAAGGATGGAATAATTTTATCTACCTGTACTATGTAAGCAGTAGTAGGGCTGCTTGCCTTTTAGAAAAGATTGCTAATAAGAATTTTCCATTATTCTTAATAATAAGAATTGGGATTTTCCATGTGATATACTGATTTCTCTTCAAAAAGCATTTAGAATTTATATTAACACTTTTCACTAAAAATAAATAGGTGAATAGGACATGGGCCATCTACAAAAACACTTGGAAGAAAAAAATATATAAATAAAAATAATTAAGTATGAGCATTTCAAATTCAATAGCTAGTGCCTTTCAGATTAATTAGCCACACTAACCTTCATTTCTCTCGTTGACTCAGAGAGCTAACAGCCTCATTTTTGACCTTACCACAGTCTTTTGAAAAGTACAGTCCCTAAGACCTCAAACTTCTTGGCAAACTTACTCACCATCTCGCTGCTAATAAATATCATAAGGTGAGAGCCCCAGCTGGGGTGGCCAGCAGGAGAAAAGAGGTTTTATCCCCTGGTCAGCCCATTCGCTCTGACAGCCTGTGGGGTCATGGAGGCTAGAGACTAACCTGCCAAGTTCCTCAGACAGGGCCTGTTAGGTGAATACACTCTGTTATTGTGACCTGTAGCACGAGTGTTTGCGCAGCTGCTGCCACTTTTACATCCTGCCGTGCTAGGTGCTCTTATAGAAGCTCTTGGGTGGAGATACATTTTTGTTGATGTTTCAAGAGACTTCTGTGGGAATGTGGTACAACGACAGATCCAACAGAATAATATTTTACCTAAAGTGAATTTGAAAGATGAAGGTACATAGTATCTGGAAGTCTATGTGGAGAATTAACGGTGACCATGGTTTTGCCATGTAGGATGTGTCTCTGGATCAACGTCTTTGATGGTCCAGGAACAACATTCTTGTGAAGCAAACATAGTTCTAACCCCATCTCAAATTCCAACCATAATTCAAACTTTTAACTACCGATAAAATCAAGTGGATATGATGGGCTGTTATTCAAGCTCCAACCCCAGCCCAAATGCTGTGTTCCATCCAAAGTCATGTGGGATATTCACATTTTATATCTATAACTTCTGACATCGAAGTTATTTTGCCGGATGCTCATGACATACTGTATAAAAACACAAAATTACAATGTTATCATTAGCATTGGTGCTAAAAAGAACATTCCTAGCAAACAAACTGTGGAAGAACAATCCAAGTGTTTCTAAATTGGATGTCTGATTTCAAGTTGAAGTCTAGTGAATTTTCTAAGTAGGATGTTTTAAGTCGGGGAGAATAAGCTAAATTCTAACATATGATTGATTGATTGATTGATTGATTGATTGATTGATTGATCGAGTGAGTGATTTTTTTTCTAGAACAAACAAGGATGATGATATACTATAACGTCTTATTTAGATATTTGATGGTGAGAAAATAGAATAGTACTGTATACAACATTTCTGATGCTTTTGTAAGCTAATTCTGTGAATGAGTTAGTAAAGTACAGTAAATGTAGTAAAGTACATTTACAAAGTAAATTTTGATCAGACTAGACCTTTTTATTCTAGTTGTTGTCTTTTTGTTGCAAGTAACATGAGCTACAGTATAAGCCCATGTTAGGAGGTACAGTAAAAACTTTTTTTCAGACCTACAGCCATACAGGCAGGCTTTCAGTACATCAACATAAACAGCGGGATTCTGTTGGGATTCATCTAGAATGTTATGTAGCACACAGAATATCTAGGCAGATGAGAAAACACACTTTGTATGAAATGGGGTGGTAATGGTCCACCAGAGTTGGACCAGGTTTATTTTGAACTCAGTCTTGTAGGATCTCACTTGTACAATATTAGTTTGATTGCACAATGACAGGGTCAGTGGACTAGAGAGTGATTCACTGTGTGTGAATGCAGTGTTTTCACTATGATCGTAATCACACCCTTTTCTAGGGCATATGAGCAATGTTTAAAGAAACATCCAAATTAATTAAGTCTTGTTTTTCTCTCTTGTTTCTGTCATTACTTAGCGACTTATTTTCAATGTACATTTAGAGTGAATTTTATTTGTCTGATTTGTCCACGGGGCTGCCAGTATTAGGACTGTATCTTGAGTAGAGAACGTCTCGGTTACGTATGGTAACCCTCGTTCCCTGAAGGAGGGAACGGAGATGTCATGTCGGATGACCGACGAATTGGGATCTCACTTAGAGAGACCAATCTACTTTGAGTGTAAACTAAACGAGCCAATGCACATTGGCATGCGATTATTGCATCCAGCTGCCGCTGATCACAGCGTGAGTATAAGTAGGCAGCAGACGCAGCGCATATTCAGGTTTTCGCTGAGGAGCCGAGCCGGTGACCCGGCCGCTCAGCGGTGGTACAGGAGCTGTGGCGACGGGATGTGACGTCTCCGTTCCCTCCTTCAGGGAACGAGGGTTACCGTACGTAACCGAGACGTTCCCTTTCAGTCGGTCACTCTCGACGTCACGTCGGATGACCGACGAATTAGGATCCTCACAAAGGGCCACAGGTACTGCTCCTTCCAGTGTCCTGTGGAAGCCACCTGCGCCCCTACTTTTTGGTGTAGGCCAGGGCTTGCACAAGAGGATCAGCTACTGCTGCTATGGCACTACCCAATGAGTAAGACTTCAATGTACATTTAGAGTGAATTTTATTTGTTTGATTTGTCCACGGGGCTGCCAGTATTAGGACTGTATCTTGAGTAGAGAACGTCTTGGTTACGTATGGTAACCCTCGTTCCCTGAAGGAGGGAACGGAGACGTCATGTCGGATGACCGACGAATTGGGATCTCACTTAGAGAGACCAATCTACTTTGAGTGTAAACTAAACGAGCCAATGCACATTGGAATGCGATTATTGCATCCAGCTGCCGCTGATCACAGAGTGAGT
>NW_015505668.1:452929-453679 GCF_001515645.1 Sinocyclocheilus grahami
CGTTCCCTCCTTCAGGGAACGAGGGTTACCGTACGTAACCGAGACGTTCCCTTTCAGTCGGTCACTCTCGACGTCACGTCGGATGACCGACGAATTAGGATCCTCACAAAGGGCCACAGGTACTGCTCCTTCCAGTGTCCTGTGGAAGCCACCTGCGCCCCTACTTTTTGGTGTAGGCCAGGGCTTGCACAAGAGGATCAGCTACTGCTGCTATGGCACTACCCAATGAGTAAGACTGGATAACACTGGGAAAACGTACCCATTCTACTTGGAACAAGGACGTTACGGAAGCTCCAACCTTCCGAAGGAGGTTTCGGAAGCAAATACACATATGAACATTCCTTAGGTGCATATGGAAGATTGGCGGTGATTGTAACCCTCTTGGAATGGCAGAAGTCTGCCGGGGAAACATGGGCTCGAGGCTAGACCGGACTTTACACATATGGGATCCACTTAGGTCTTACATATGGAACCCAGCCTTCTACCGGTTCTCGAGGATTCAACGAGTGAAGGCCTGGCACCGGACGCTCCGCCACGTCTGGCTGCCGAGGGGACGGAGGAGCTCAACAGGGTCTACTATATCGACTCTCTGGAGTGGTTTTAGCAAGCCGACCCGAAGTCGGGGCCTCTCAGTGCTTCTACCCGTTTGAGGTGAGAACACAGGAGGATACCGGCGCCACACGAAGGCTATAGAATCTAGCAGACGTGTTAGGGGTCGCCCAGCCCGCAGCTCTACAGATATCCGCCAGC
>NW_015505668.1:453689-464818 GCF_001515645.1 Sinocyclocheilus grahami
CAGCGCCCAGGAGGATGCAACACTCTAGTTGAATGAGCTCGCAACCTGAAAGGGCAGGGGGCACACCCTGTGCCTGATACGGCAGGGTGATGGCGTCCATTATCCAGTGGGCCCATCCTCTGCTTAGAGACGGCATTCCCCTTCTGCCGGCCTCCTTGACAGACAAGAGAGCTGGTCTGAGGACCTGAAGCGTTGCGTCTGGTCTACGTAGCACCTTAAGGCTCGGATGGGACAGAGCAAAGCTAGGGCTGGGTCTGCCTCCTCCGAGGGCAGCGATTGCAGGCTCACCACCTCATCCCTGAAGGGAGTAGCGGGAACCTTAGGCACATAGCCAGGCCGGGGCCTCAGGTTTAACTGGCAGTCAGCCGGCCCGAACTCTAGGTACGAATCGTCGACTGAAAATGCGTGCAGGTCCCCTACCCTCTTGATGGGGGCAAATGCAAGCAGGAGCAGAGTTTTCATTGACAGAAACTTCAGCTTGACCGCCTGCAAAGGCTCAACTGGGCCCTGCTGTAGTGCTGTGAGCACTCAAGTCAGGTCCCAAGAGGGTATAGAGGGGGGCCGTAGAGGATTTACCTTCTCGCCCCCTTAAGGAACCTGATGATCAGGTCATGTTTCTCCAGCGACTTCCCTTCTACGGGGTCGTGGTTAGAAGCGATTGCAGCGACATAGACTTTGAGGGTGGAGGGAGACAGCCTTCGCTCCAACCCTTGCTGCAAAAATGGACAGCACGACTCTGATTGGGCATCTTCGGGGGTCTTCTCGGTGAGAAGAACACCACTCAGCGAACAGGTTCCACTTCAAAGCATAAGCATGTCTCATAGACGGTGCTCTCGCTGAAGTGATGGTGTCACTACTTCTTGGGGTAGGTCACTTAGAACCACCACGTCCTGTCCAGGGACCAGACATGAAGTTTCCAGAGGTATGGACGCGGGTGCCAAGGGGTGCCCCGTCTCTGAGCCAGTAGAACCATCCTCAGAGGAATCGGCCAAGGAGGGGCTGTCGCGAGGAGCATTAGTTCTGGGAACCAGGACCGGGTAGGCCAATAGGGTGCCACCAACAGGACCTGCTCCTCGTCCTCCCTGACCTTGCACAGTATCTGTGCAAGAAGGCTCACTGGGGGAAATGCATATTTGCGAAGGCCCCATGGCCAACTGTGTGCCAGTGCGTCCGTGCCGAGTGTTCCCTCGGTCAGGGAGAAGAACAACTGGCAGTGAGAGGTTTCTGGAGAGGCAAACAGGTCTACCCGAGTGGCTCCGAAACGTCTCCAAACCAGCTGGACCATCTGGGGATGGAGTCGCCATTCTCCCGAGAGCGCAGCTCGAGATAGCTCGTCGGCTGCCTGTTTGAGCAGCCCAGGAATGTGAACAGCACGAAGCGACCTCAGATGCTTCTGACTCCAGAGGAGGAGGTGGCGTGCGAGTTGCGACATGCGACGGGAGCGCAGACTACCTTGTCGGTTGATCTACGCAGAGGTCGCCGTGTTGTCCTGGACTAGTACATGCTTGCCTCATAAGCGCCCTCTGAGACGGCTCAAGGCAAGGTGCACTGCCAGCAACTCTGAGGCAGTTGACGTGCCAGTGCAGTTTGGGGCCCCGTCCAGACAGGACCATCGGCCGCCTTCACTGTTGTGAAGCGGATGCCACTGAACTAGGGGGGACGCCGGGCGACTGAATTGCATAGCCGAGCCAGACGGTTCGAAGGAGCCATCGAGACGGGCTGGGTAGCTCTAGCCAGACTCCCAGACACCGCGCAAGTGGCATCAACGGAACCACAGGCGTACCTGTAGTGGAGCAGCGCGGAAGAACGCAGGGACTGCTGGGCAAAATTCTCCACCGTGTCACCGAAAAAGGCCGGTCAGGGACACGGGGGCGTTCAAGAATCATGTCTTGTCCGTCTCGCGAATGTCAGCCAGTCACAGCCAGGAATGGCGCTCCTGGACCACCATAGTGGACATCGCACAACCCAGAGACCGCACTGTAACCTTCGTCGCTCGTAGTGCAAGGTCCGCCGTGGTGCGGAGTTCTCTGCGAACTTCCGGGTCGTAACCACCCTCGTGCAAGACCCTCAGTGCCTTGGCCTGGTGCACTTGCAATCACACCGTAGCGTGTAAGGCGGAGGCAGCTTCTCCACAGGTCGTATAAGCATCGCTGGCCAGTCGAGTACCTACAGACCTGGGAGGGGAGGCACGGTTCTCCCTGCTGGTTGGAGGCGGTATTAGGACACAACTGCATCGCAACCAACCGCTCCACCGGGGGGACTCTTGTAACCCCCTAGCTGCCCCACCATCGAGGGTGGTGAGGGAGGAGGAACCAGCAGACCGGTTTCCGGCAGTAAAAGGTGCTGTCCACGACCTGGTGAGCTCCTCATACACCTCCGGGAAGAAAGGCACCGAGGCGGGGCACTGAGAACCCGCGCGGACCACCCCGAGAACCAATCGTGCAACCTTGAGGGCTCGGGACACGGTGGAAGTCTCCATTCGAGCACTACCCCTATGGCGGCCCGGGAAAGCATTGCCATTATTTCTGGATCCGATTCAGGCATTGCTACAGTCCCGGAGAAGAGCAGCGCAGGCGAATCTTCCTCTACAGAAAGCTCTGGCTCACCCTCCGATGCAGCAATCGACATCTGGTCGTTGGGAGGAGCGCCAAAGGATATGGCTGGTACGCTCCTTGTAGAGGGCCCAGCACGTGGAACTTGGCCCGCGACTCCGAGATGATCATCTTCCCGCAATGAGAAGTTGACTCATCCACAAACGCCACCTCAGCGTGCTACATGCCCAGGCACGTGAGGCAGCGATCGTGACCATCACCCAGCGCCAGGTAATGACCGCATCCAGAAACGCCCGGGTGATACATTGTCTATAGCAAGACCCACATCGTCTTTACAAAGACGTAATGTCAAGTTTGCCACGCAACGTCGTCTTTAAAAAGACACTCCCGAAATTGCTCTTTTAGGGAAAAAGCTCTTTTAGCATGCTGAGGCACACAGGGGAGATGATCATCTGCAACACAAACAGGGGGTAGTGCAGCCTGATGTGTGCAACCCACTCGACACGGTAAAAAAACACCACAGCTGAAGCGCAGTACAGCACACACGAAGAGCTCTCCAAGAGCGCGCTGAACTCGTTCAGTCTTCTTCTCTCAGTAGAGTAGACAAGAGCAGAACGATGTGATCGCTCGGCTCCAAAGGACAAAATTCAACAATTTTTTTTGATAATTATTGATCTAGAGAGTCACGAGAATATTACTGCAGTGGTTTGATCGAGAAAACCTAGGACTAGTTCGCAAAAGTATTTTTTTTTTAATAATTGAGAATATTTAAATAATGATTTGATTGACAGCATTAGTCCCAGAGGCAAAGTTGTTCAGAATGAGGAGATCAATCATATGATATGAAGAGCAAGTGTTTGTGTGAATATATGAACATGTTCTACAGTTTGAGGTCAATTTATAGAAATATTGTTTTTGAGGCCTTTTCAACTGTTATAGCACCACCTATGGTCCAATCTCTATGAAACTTTGCATGCTTGTTAAGTGTGTTCTGTCCCATGTTTTCACCAAGTTTCGTAAAGTTTTCATTTAGGTTTTATAGGCTTTTGAGTATATTTGGCCACACCCCTTTTTAAAATTCTAACCAAAGGATAAAATTCAACATTTTTAGATAATTATTGATCTAGAGAGTCCAGAGCACATTACTGCCGTGGTTTGATCGAGATTGAGTGAAAAACCTAAGAATAGTTCGCAAAAGTAGGTTTTTAACATATTTGTGAGTATTTAATGAACGATATGATTGACAGCAATGGTTCTTGAGGCAAAGTTGTGCATTATGAGGAGATATATCAAGTGATATGCATATTGTGTGAATATGTGAAACACCACGTGATTACAGAGGCATACAATTCTTACAGACCTTAAGGGCCATGAGTCAAACATGCCCACCGAGTTTCGTTCCGATCGGCCTCCGTTAACCTTGTTTAATAGGTGCTCAAACTTCATTGGCCAATGGCAGCCATGTTTTGAGATACACGAATGTCCTCATAGACACTTGTGCCACTTCGAACAAAGACACAGCATACCAATTTTCAAGTCGATAGGACCAATGGTTGCAAAGTTATAGTCGTTTTTATGTTTTTTCCTTATAGCACCACCAAGTGGCAGAGCTGCGCAATTTTTTTTTTATTTGACCAAAGATTGAGCTCATACACATGCGTACCGAGTTTGGTGAATATATATCATTCTGTTCAAGAGTTATAGCTACAATTAGCTATTGGCTAACGTTAGCATATAATGTTTTTTTGCGAACTGTTGCACGCGAAAATCCTTTTCTTTTTTTTGATAATTATTGATATTTAGTGTCCAGAGAATATTTCTGAAGTGGTTTGGTTCCGATCGGGCAAAAAACCTAAGAATAGTTCGCAAAAGTAGGTTTTGGTCATAACTCAACTTTGCGGAAAAAACGTACGTCGTAGATCAAATCTGTCTACTCCATGTTTGTTAGGCTTTACCCAAGGATTGTAGCAATGTAAAGTTTTTTAGTCTACGACAAACGGTGTACGAGCTAGGGCCAAAACGGGTCTGCCCAAAATTGTGCAGCTCTGCCACTTGGTGGTGCTATAAGACCTCAGACGGGTCTTTGCGTCTGAGTAGCGAGCCAGACTACTAACATCTGACCAAGTTTCAGCTCTCTAGGCCTTACGGTTTGGGCTGCACGATCAGTTTTACCAGAGAATAATAATCATTTAAAAAAATCATTACAATTACAATAGGGTTTCAGCACTACTTGCTTGAACCCCTAATAATAATAATATAGCTGTAAGTAGCAATTAAGGGGTCAAGCACTACAGAAGCAAGCAATGTAGCAAGCATCAGACCAACTGAAGCAATGAGGAACTGAAGCCATTTTAAGATGATTTTAGTAGAAATGGATATCATAAATACAACCACTAGCAATATGACTTAATGGGTTATCGCTTTGGCCAATAGGTGGCGCTGTTATCAAATCGATGCGGTGTGTTCTGTGTGAGGTGACAATGGCACACACAAAGTTTGGTGTCAATATGTCAAAGTATGGGATCTGACTCGATTTTGGTGAAAATCAGACAAACGTTCTAGGAGGAGTTAGAAAAAGTAGGTTTTTAACATTAATCAAAATGGCTGACAGGAAGTTTGGCCAACAATGGCAAAATTGGTATCTGCACTACTTTGGCAAAAGTACTGGGACACCCCTCCAAATAACTGAATTCAGGTGTTCCAATCACTTCCATGGCCACAGGTGTAAAAAAAAAGCACCTAGGCATGCAGACTGCTTCTACAAACATTTATAAAAGAATGGGTCGCTCTCAGGAACTCAGTGAATTCAAGCATGGTATCTTGATAGGTTGCCACCTGTGCAATAAGTCAATTTGCAAAATTTCCTCACTACTAAATATCCCACGATCCACTGTTAGTGGTATTAGTAAATTAATAAATTAATTAATTAATTAATAAAACCCTCTAAAACATGCTACAACATACCTTAAATTATTAACTGTTGGTGGCGCTAGAGAGATTAAGAGAGAGACCCAAAAATACATTTTAAATACCTCGCCAATAAGTGTGCTGTATTTTTACAACTGATAAATCACTCACAAATAATAAAAAAGCCAACAGATAAAATAGATGTCTATGCACTTTTAGTGCCCAATTCAGTATTATATGAAATCTAATGCATAAATATTACTGCAGGCATTCACCTCAGATGTTTATGTGATTCATAGGTAGCCAGTTGTTGTTGTTTTTGGTTGATTAAATTTCAGGTTGTAAATGGCTGTGATTAAAGGATTTGTTTAATACAAGTCGAGCAAAACTGTAACACTGAAAAAAGAAAAAAAAACATCTGGCCAATATTTCAGAGAGCCTGAAAATAATCCGCAAAGTAAAACATAACTAATCGTTAAATTCATGGGAAATTAAAGGCTAAAAACCAGTCTCCGAAGAATTGGCACTTAATTACTGCATGATTAGCATAATCATGCATGCTAATGGAGACGCTAATTAATCACTCTTGTTGGGAGCCAAGCCACATCTATAACTGTACTGGACTGATACATATTTTGTTGTTTCAATCAAGCTTGTATAATGCATCTCCCATAAAGACGATTTCATCAATCATTTTAATGGTCACCAACAGTTGATCCTGTATTTCCCAGACTGACACCGTATAAATGTCTTGGTTGCATTTGACAAACAGCAAATATGCCAGTTCTGTCATATGTCATACCGTGCGAGGCAGAGCTGTATATTATTTAGGTTTATGAGTAACAGACTTGCAGTGTTGTATCTGTTCCAGCAAGGGGCATTCATGTCCAACAATGTACAATATGATTTGTTTAGATAAGAAGAGTGACACCATTATATTGACTTTTGGGCTGTTTCATCTTGTACCAAAATTACTGGAAGTAAAAAAAAAAATAAACATCTAGTGAATAGGGCTGTTTTCCCTACAGTTCTCTCAATAATAATAATAATAATAATGATAATAATAACATCCTATAAATTGCGAATGGGAGGTAACGAATAAACACTCCAGATGTGTTTTTAATATTGGTCAGCTCTGTCAATGACTGCAAACAGCAATGACAGCCATTACAACACAATTTGGCAGGCCACTATACACTCTCAAAAAAAAAAAAACATGTAAGTAATGTTTACACATCTTTTAAGGGTGAGGAAAGAAGTCAAGTAGTTTACAAGTCGGTTGGCTGCGAGGCAGAGCTGTATATTATTTAGGTTTATGAGTAACAGACTTGCAGTATTATATCTGTTCCAGCAAGGGGCATTCATGTCCAACAATGTACAATATGATTTGTTTAGATAAGAAGAGTGACACCATTATATTGACTTTTGGGCTGTTTCATCTTGTACCAAAATTACTGGAAGTAAAAAAAAAAAAAAACATCTAGTGAATAGGGCTGTTTTCCCTACAGTTCTCTCAATAATAATAATAATAATAATGATAATAATAACATCCTATAAATTGCGAATGGGAGGTAACGAATAAACACTCCAGATGTGTTTTTAATATTGGTCAGCTCTGTCAATGACTGCAAACAGCAATGACAGCCATTACAACACAATTTGGCAGGCCACTATACACTCTCAAAAAAAAAAAAACATGTAAGTAATGTTTACACATCTTTTAAGGGTGAGGAAAGAAGTCAAGTAGTTTACAAGTCGGTTGGCTCACATCAATTTAGAATTTTTGGGATGTCATCTGTGGTGCTTATTCAAATAGCTTTTTCATCCATTTAACAATATCAACAACTACACTTAGGCATCCCAAATGTTCTTTTTCCCTTAATAAAGTCAGTATGTGACTGACTATGTTATGGTTGTGTTCTGGTGTGAGTTGATTTATTAGTGTCAAGCTTATATTGAGTGCACAGCAACAGTGCAGCTGGAAACCATACGTTTCAAGTCATGTTCCATGCTGCTTTGGTCCTTTACTACTACTTTTTGGTGCCACTACTTTAGCGCATTATTTTTATTTGTGCTGTAATAGAACTGAAATGTTCTCTGAACATGTTCAAAGAAAACATAGAGAAAGAATCCATTGATGATGAACAAACAAACAAATAGAGAGAGAGAGAGAGAGAGAGAGACAGACAGAAAGAAAGAAAGACAAAGACAACATAGAGAAAGAATCCATTGATGATGAACAAACAAACAAATAGAGAGAGAGAGAGAGAGAGAGAGAGAGAGAGAGAGACAGAAAGAAAGAAAGAAAGAAAGAAAGAAAGAAAGAAAGAAAGAAAGAAAGAAAGAAAAAGAAAAAAAAGAAAGAAAATTTTAAATTTTTAAATTTCCCTTTTTTGTATAATAGTAGAGAGGCATTTTTTGATAAACTGCTGTCAGTGAGGCTTTATCAGTCAAATAAATTGTATTTTAGTTTGATTAATTTTAAAGAAAAAAAAAAATCACCCAAATTCTGTCATCAACTGTAACACTGTTCCAAACCCCTATTACTTATTTACTTTCTTTTGTTGATATTTTTAAAGGGTCATTTTCAGTACAAGAGCATACAAGGAAAATAACATCATTGTCCATCCATAACCCATTTTGTTTTATTCCAGAGTTTATGCAATTCTCAGTGCTTCTACAGACATGCTTTGAATCCTCCTTTTATCTCATCAATGCTTTGTTTTAGCATGTTAATGTGTGATCCAGAGGTCACAGGCTACAGATTAGAGAATGCAAGAAGGACTGCATTCACCAGTAACATGTCTGTCTCTCTGTTGCTGTTGTGTTGTGTGTTATTGGCAGAGCAGGCAGGCAGACAGCTTTACACTCACGCTCATTATTAGCAGTTCCAGGGGTTTCAGAGATTTATTTCGGATATCGCCACTGAAAGAGGCATGTGGATCAAATTGGAGACTACATAACAGAACAGACCTTTTAAAATGTATTCAAATATATCATCTTATAATCACACAAGAATAAGTCAAGCCGGTGGAGCTACACAAGTCTGCAGGACATAGCAAATCTGTTTTAATTCATTACTGAATTAAGCTATTCAATTATTTTTAGTATGTTTTTGTTATTTTGTGTGTTCCCTATTTTGTAGTATATAAATGCAAAAAGTAAAAAGGGCTCTACTGGTTAACTTTTTACCACATCTAAAATGTACATCTGAGCTGTTTCAACTGAAAGAGACTTGCACTGATTGATATTAAAAATATGTCAGTGCCCTTGTTTTGTCTCAAGATGCACACTAGAAATAAGGCATGCTTATAAAATTACTTAAATGTCCTAATTGAACTAGGGCCTAATACTGGCTTAGACTAAGCCCTGTCTGTGATACCAGGCCCTTATTTCAATAAGTTATGCCTCTTTGTTTTCAGGACCTCGAGTAAAGACAGCATATTGAGTATTGTGTCACAGGCTAAATGTGGTACCTAATTTCCTCAGACTGGCTAAAAACATTTGCATTATTGATGATGCTTTTCTGTCACCTAAAACATAGACTATTTAAAGAATAATAATTTTATGCAAACTATGTATTGATGGGTGTAATGATCAATTGGCCTCTGCAACAATATTGATATGCAATTGTTGCAGTGTGATGTGCATTCAGGTTATCCTTATTATATACTTTATAATGGATATTACTAATCAAATTCATTAAATTGCTGTATTATTTGCCCTTTATATATAAAGGTTATTTTTTCGGTTCTAATTTTTATATTATTTGTTTGTATGCCAGTTTTTCTCCAGCATCTCCTGCATGTTTGGTTTTCTTTATTTAAGACTTTTCATTTATTGGAATATTTGTCATGCATGTTGTTGTTTACACAATGTGACAGTAAGAAGATATAGTCATATGAACTCAGTGAGCATTAATAAATCTTACTGTACCTCTAAATACATAGTTGGTCTCTGTGGATGAAGTGCATTGGCACACAATAGCTAGGTGTTTCAGTTTCACATCAGTTGCTACTATGACTGTAATACTGTATTGACCAATCTGCATCTAAAACAGGCACAATCTGTTTATAATTTTGGTTTTGAGTAGACAGTTTTCACAATGCACTTGTTTTAAAAAGTGAAGTTGTTTTTCAGGATTATATTATGTGGATAAGCTTACAAAATTTTAGACAATTACTCTCTTTTCTTCAGACCTCGGCATTCAAAGTAATCTGCAAGATCTTTGGCTGTAAAAAAGACAGTAATCAATAAAATCAATCATGTTTGTTGTCCAAACAGTGACGCAATAATATCAGGCAAAGAAACCATTGTTCGACAAAGTCTTCCAATCAAGGCGCTGATGAGATTACCAATTGCAATAAAATGGTTCTAGTATGACCAAAGCTTTTGCAATCTTCCAGCATGGTATAATCCAACAGACTGCGTTTTTAAAATAGCTGCACTATAAGATGTATGCCTATTAATATTGTGCTATGACTGTTACTATATAGCTTAATGACAACCATTTTGTTTTGTGAAAATGCTGTTCGGGGGACTGACCATGTTTACGGACAGCTATAAGTGGATAAAAAGCTATATAATAATACGACATTTAGAATATTTTTACTGGAGATGACAGCTTTGAAAACTTGTCAGTGAGGACACAGTTCATACTGTTGAGCTTTGAAAGGAAAACAATGCTCAGGATGTCAAGTCCTTCTGGGTGGGCCTGTGGAGGGATGCATAGTAAACTAGTGTGGTGCAGAAGAAAAAAAAAACAGTACTCTTATCTTCATGTTATGCCTATTAATATTGTGCCATGACTGTTACTATATAGCTTAATGACAACCATTTTGTTTTGTGAAAATGCTGTTCGGGGGACTGACCATGTTACGGACAGCTATAAGTGGATAAAAAGCTATATAATAATACGACATTTAGAATATTTTTACTGGAGATGACAGCTTTGAAAACTTGTCAGTGAGGACACAGTTCATACTGTTGAGCTTTGAAAGGAAAACAATGCTCAGGATGTCAAGTCCTTCTGGGTGGGCCTGTGGAGGGATGCATAGTAAACTAGTGTGGTGCAGAAGAAAAAAAAAACAGTACTCTTATCTTCATGAGTAGATGATTCACTAAATAAACATGATTAGCTAAATTTACACCGGCTGTGATTAAAAGCCGATAGAACCCCTGGAAACAATTGAAAACTCCTTGAGGGGTCATTGCAGAACAACAACAACCACAAATCTTCTTAACATCATCTGAAATTATGGTTTTAAAAAACATCTTAATCATTTATGATGTGCCATGGAACATTATTTCAGTGTCGATCAGGTAGATCTATAAAGCCATAAAGACAAAAATAAGAGTGCAGGTGGGATTCAGTGTCCTCCCGGAGAAATTACAATATACTGTATGTGTGAATGCCCTTTACAGTACCTGCTCTACAGGAACTAGATGTAAGAAACTATGGCTTTAATATTTTGTGTCATCCAAAAATGCTAATTCTAAAAATAAATAGATAAATAAATAAATAAATAAATACATACATAAATAAATAAATAAATAAAAATTTAACATTCACCATCATAGCTATATGATGTCAAAACGTCTCTAGGTTACGTATGTAACCATGGTTCCCTGAGGGAACGAGACGCTGCGTCGAGATTCGCTTTGGGAAGG
>NW_015505668.1:465408-468611 GCF_001515645.1 Sinocyclocheilus grahami
CCCTCCTGATCGGAATCTCCAGCGGAGAGCCGTCGGGAGGGACACCAAGTCCGAGAACCATACTCGGGCCAGCCAGAATGGGGCTACTAGCAACAGACGGACCCCATCCCGGCGTACCCTCTCCAAAACTCCCAGGAGCAGAGCGATCGGGGGAAAAGCATACAGACGAAGCCTCTGCCATGTCTGCACCATGGCATCCAGCCCCAGTGGAGCTGAATGCGTGAGGGAGAACCAGAGCGGACAGTGTGTCGTTTCCTGCGACGCAAATAGATCCACTTCCGCCTGGCCAAATTACCTCCAAATGATCTCCACCACCTCGGGGTGGAGCCTCCATCCCCCGGGCCTCAGCCCCTGTCTCGACAGGATATCTGCCCCTTGATTTAGATACCCAGGGATATAAACTGCTCTTAGAGAGAGGAGCTTCCCCTGAGCCCACAGAAGGATCTGGCGCGCCAGCTTGTACAAGGGGCGCGAACGCAGACCCCCCTGCCGATTGATGTAGGAGACCACCGATGTGTTGTCTGTGCGGACAAGCACATGATGCCCCCTTAGGTCTGGAAGGAAGTGTGTCAGCGCTTGAAACACGGCCAGCATTTCCAGGCAGTTAATGTGCCGAAAGAGATGATGGCCTTCCCACAGACCTTGGGCAGAGCGGCCACTCATGACCGCTCCCCAGCCCGTGAGAGAGGCATCCGTCGTTAGCTTTACGCGACGACAAAGAGCCCCTAACATCGGGCCTTGAACCAGGAACCAACGTTTCTTCCACATGTCTAAGGCACATAAGCATTGCCACGTGACCTTGATCATGCGAAGCAGCTTCCCCCTCGGGGAAAATCCCTTGGTTCTGAGCTATTGGTATGCTTCGCCCCCGAAAGCAAACCTCAAGAACTTCCAGTGTTGAGGGAAGATGGAAACATGGAAATAAGCATCTATGTGATCTATCATAACAAACCAGTCCTCGTACTGGATTTGAGATACTATCTGCTTGATAGTGAGCATCTTGAACCGAAGCCGTTTGATAGCGCGGTTCAGAAGATGAGCCTGGCCGCTCTCATCAAACACAACCAGGAGAGAGCGGAGCATACGCAGCGAGAGTAACTCGCAGTGATGACTCGCAATCATCTCCTCGAAAGCTGACCGTGCATGCTCCGCTCCCAAACAAATGACACACAAATCGTGTGTATCCCCCTCCGCCAGATATCGTGGGCAGGGAGGAACACAGCGTTTGTAATGCCGTTCGCTCGCCATAGACTTTTTCATGATTGTTTTTTATGTATGCTTGTGCGGACAGACAACAGTAAATAGACAGACATATACACAGAGCGCTACTGAAGAGCAGAAGCTAGTTTGCGCTCTGCTGGATGCGCTTTTATACTTTCTGGTGCTTACGTCACCCCGCTCGTGACGTCTCGCTGCTCCATTGTACTGATTTGACACGTGCTTCAGAATGCGGTCACGCAAGGGCGTTCCCAAAACGAATATCGACGCACCTCGAGTTCCTGAAGGGGAACTGATATTACACATGTTCTTCTGTGGAACACAAAAGGAAATATTTTACATAATATGCTCTTTTCAATAAAATAAAAAATTGACAACAGGCTATCAAGTTCCAAAAAGGACAACAAACTTCCATACGGCTCATGAGCTACATTCACATTTTGCTATAGGTCTTCTTAGACATACAGTAGGTTGGTGTCAGGAACAGACTGAAATTTAAATCGCTGTTCACATAAAATTCTATACTTTACCTCAGCTCTTAAATTAAATTTACACCTGCATCTTCAAACTGTGTTATTTTTGATTATGAATTATAAGAACGAAGAAGATTTGATATTTTCAGTGAATAACAACTTCAATTTTTGTCTGTTCATTACACACTAAGCTTTTCATATGATTTCTGAAGACTTGGGATGTAGCACACAAGACTTTTATGGTGCTTTTTAAAGATTTCATTTATAAGTGAACTATGCTTTTCAACACATGAGAAATAGAGAAATGTTGTGATAGCACCACAGAGCCACAATTGAGCCACATTTTTTTAATGGAAACCTATACATATGACTGACTTATGGTTGAGGACAACAAACTTCCATACGGCTCATGAGCTACATTCACATTTTGCTATAGGTCTTCTTAGACATACAGTAGGTTGGTGTCAGGAACAGACTGAAATTTCAATCGCTGTTCACATAAAATTCTATACTTTACCTCAGCTCTTAAATTAAATTTACACTGCATCTTCAAACTGTGTTATTTTTGATTATGAATTATAAGAACGAAGAAGATTTGATATTTTCAGTGAATAACAACTTCAATTTTTGTCTGTTCATTACACACTAAGCTTTTCATATGATTTCTGAAGACTTGGGATGTAGCACACAAGACTTTTATGGTGCTTTTTAAAGATTTCATTTATAAGTGAACTATGCTTTTCAACACATGAGAAATAGAGAAATGTTGTGATAGCACCACAGAGCCACAATTGAGCCACATTTTTTTTAATGGAAACCTATACATATGACTGACTTATGGTTGTCTGTGCATATTAAGCTGGGATAAGAGAAAGTAATGTTACATAGAAATACATAATTTAAATAACAGCATGGATTTGTTATATACACGTTGATTTAACAAACATTTTTGTGGCTCTGATTCTTAATTTGTCTTCATGCTGTCTTATCAATCTAAGCAATATAAGATGAAATGTTGATTTATGCTGTTAATTGTCCTCCAATCAGTGGATAGATAACAGGAAGGAACAAGCATAATATATTAAGTAATGTTTCCTCAGAAGTAGTACGTGTGAAAAACACAGGTTCAATTGCAGATGTCCATTATTATTGACATGTATTATGTAACAGATGCATGACTGAACCCTAATGAAGACTATTAAGGGTCAGTGTGGATGTTTTTTTGTTATTTTATCCAATAGCTTATGTTAATGCTTCATGCACTTCCAATTCCGCAGCTGTAACAATAAGCACATTATTTACCATTTGACCTTTACATTACCATTGGTGTTATGCCTATTAAGAATATGACTTTTTTTATTTTTTATATTAGCAATACAGCAGCAATATGTGTCACAGCGAGGCCATGGACTCTGCTGTCATTTCCAGTTAAATATTTCTCAATGTTCTAAAACTTTATTTTCCTCCAGTATTTATAGCATGTTAGATAGCAGATTTTAATTGAAGAAAAAA
>NW_015505668.1:468758-471817 GCF_001515645.1 Sinocyclocheilus grahami
ATGCCACAGCTTCAACACTATGCATGTAATTATGAAAAGTAAACATAAACACTGATCTTTCACACACAACACACACACAAACACAAACAGCAATAGCTTATTGTAAATCTTATGTATGTTAACAAACAAATAAATAGTTTGTTTCAAAATACAGCACAAAAAAAGAAGTAAAAACATTAAAAAAAATAAAAGAAATAAAAATTTCAGAGGCAAAATCAATATACAGTATATTAATACACTATATTAATGCTGTATTAAATCAATGAAAATTTGTAATATATCCTGAACAGCTTGGAGCTGAATAATTCCTGAAAAAGTATGAAACATGGCAAATTATTAAGCACAATGATAAAGGTTTAGCACATTAATTAAGCACATTCAACCCCAATTTGTTTTACTCTAACATAAAAATTACTACATATTTTATCATTTTCAATCTGTGCTTTACATTTATATGGTAATATTAAGTAAAAAATAACACACTACATTCATGAGTAATACGATATAATGGGATCCTAAAAATTAGAATTGCCAGAAACAAACAAGCAAACAACAGCAATCACAACAACATCAAAAAAATCTGAGTGTGGAAATATGTTATGGAAATATTATTACAATGCAAAAATAAAATCTTATTTCATATAATTTTGTGGTGAAATGTGATTTAGACATCATGAGGTTTGGTTTTCGTAAGATTCACACTATAGGTACAACATTTCATAAATTGAAGTTCATCTATCCACCCCTGTCTTATTTAGATTTGCAGGAATTTAAGTTCAAACATAATTAAGACAGCAAAAAACCGAATCTTGGACAATTGATTTGTATGCCATGGACAAGAATGCAACCAGTCCATCTGACATTATAAATCATCAGTGATGTCCTCATAGACTAGCCTAAATGGACAGATAAAGTAGATGATTGACCCATCTTGAGTAACTAGCCAGCTCTCCATGTTCATTTCTCATGCGGATTAATCCAACTTTCTGTAGCTATGAACGAGAACATCACATGTGATCACCTTGAACTTTAGCATCTTCATCATTTCAATAGCACTACCAGCAGAGTCACATTTCACTGCATACTCTTTAGGCACATTTAAAAATAATTAACTGCATTCGACAGATAGCAAGAATGAAACGCCGGTCAGCGAGCTGAACAATAGACAGATAGACTGATAACAGAGCTGTGCACTTTTATGAATGAAGCTAAGTGGATAAAGGATGGAAAATGTGAGCAGTGCATGCCTGTGCAAAACTCACCATCAAATTGCAAGGGTGTAGAGAATGGTTACCAGACCATTGCAATGTGGTAACTAAACTTTTACTGAGTGGTTATTAGCACATTGTTAGTGGGTTGCTATAGTGTTTTGAATGGTTGCTAGGCCATAATTAGGCAGTTGCTAGGGTGTTCTGGTTGGTTGCTCAGGCATTGCGTGGAGGTTACTGACAGGCCCAAGTCACTTTTGAGGCCCACTCAAGTCTAAATGACACTGTGGTCTCTAGGCTTCAAACTAAATTTATGGGAATGTTCTCTCTATTTTTTTACATACTAAGTTTGCAGAATGCCTTTGTAAAATGTAGAAACCTTCATAATTAATATGACTCAGATGAACTAGTTCCAAATATGTGTCGAGTATCGTCTGAAACCTCTCAAACAAAGGAAAGAAGTCCTCCTGCTTTGACAAGAATGCACCTTTTGCTCATAAAAGTAACCCATCTCATGTCACCGGACATTATGACAAATCATAGTGTAAGGTAATAAAATTTAATTTGATGACTCCATAAACCAAGATGTCTTTGTGTTTCCTTCCTCAGTAATCGAGACGTCAATGACCTCAGTATAGATGATGTAGTTTACAATACATCTTTTACTGTCTGCTGAAATGAGTTATAGGTATAATGAGAGAAATTAAACAGCAATCCAGTAGCAATAGCAAGACCCAGGGATTGGCAGGTAATTTATTTAATGGTAAATATAGACAGTATTATAAAGAACAACTCCTGGACAATATATTTAACATTAAATTGTCTTTAATTTTCCATTTGATTTGAATGGATGCCTTTGTGTTACATTACAGTAGTCCCCAAACTACATTTTAGGTTTAATTGTATTCTAAGTGTGTACCTTCTGGCTTTTTAATTTGCCAATTATAAATGTGTTTGGTATAGATTTTAAGGTGCTACCTTACAAAAGGCACCACCATTATAATGGATTAGGACCGCAGGGAACACTGCAGTATTGAATAACTAAAAAACATGATTTATGATTATGCTAAAGAAATGCAACACATTTCCCAAACATTAAACCCACATGGGATTTTCTCATCCCATGGCCATGTCAATAATTAGGTCAAACCTTTTTAAAATTCTATATTATTTTAATTCCAAATATGATGGTGCACCAGGCTTTTCTTCTGAAACAAATCCCTTGTAGATGCTAACTTGAATTATTCTTAACAGAGCAAACACATATGAGGTAATTATAATTACTATTTAAGGCTTTAGCAACCACCCACATCACCATCGTGGCAGTGAGTTTAGCACAAGCAAGCACCACATTTTACAATGATTCTATGGCTTATGTCTGGAGAATTGAAAAAATACAAAATAATAATAATATGTGATACATTTTGAGTGCAATTATTATTAGTGTGTAAATACATTTAGGCCACCTCTATGCAGCATTGAAAAATAAATAGTAAATTTTAAAAAAATGCTTTATATAGGCACATTTCAGCATTAAATATTTGGCTCGTAGTGCCGTTAGGTGGCTCCAGCATAGGGTCTGGGTCCCCCGTATTGTGGGACTGCGGGGGGTTGCGGTATAACAGTGATAACATATAATAGTAATACATTCTTTGTTCAAGATATTTAGGAATGTAAAGACATGGCATTTTGCTGGGTGAGATATATGCAGAATTAGTTAAAAAAAATGCTAGATGTGCTTTGCAGTCTGTCTAATTTTAGGGTCTAGCTCATGAAATGGAGATTTCCCAGACTCTTTCCCCATACTAAATAGACTCTATGTAGAGTAACAGGAGAAAATGAGGCTCAAAG
>NW_015505668.1:471827-477015 GCF_001515645.1 Sinocyclocheilus grahami
AGTATTTATAGCATGTTAGATAGCAGATTTTAATTGAAGAAAAAAACATGCTATAAAGCCATAAACTTCATGGCAACTACTGACAATCCTTAGAATGCTGTAAAATGCATATCTTTGTGTCTCCTATATTACCTTGATATAACAACATCATGTCAACTTTGGACCCGAATCACTGTGAATGTCATATTTTACTGGACTCAATCCAAAGGTCTGTGCATGCCACAGCTTCAACACTATGCATGTAATTATGAAAAGTAAACAAACACTGATCTTTCACACACAACACACACACAAACACAAACAGCAATAGCTTATTGTAAATCTTATGTATGTTAACAAACAAATAAATAGTTTGTTTCAAAATACAGCAGAAAAAAAGAAGTAAAAACATTAAAAAAAATAAAAGAAATAAAAATTTCAGAGGCAAAATCAATATACAGTATATTAATACACTATATTAATGCTGTATTAAATCAATGAAAATTTGTAATATATCCTGAACAGCTTGGAGCTGAATAATTCCTGAAAAAGTATGAAACAAACCCTCTGAACATGGCAAATTCTTAAGCACAATGATAAAGGTTTAGCACATTAATTAAGCACATTCAACCCCAATTTGTTTTACTCTAACATAAAAAATTACTACATATTTTATCATTTTCAATCTGTGCTTTACATTTATATGGTAATATTAAGTAAAAAATAACACACTACATTCATGAGTAATACGATATAATGGGATCCACCATTATGAAAAATTAGAATTGCCAGAAACAATCAAGCAAACAACAGCAATCACAACAACATCAAAAAAATCTGAGTGTGGAAATATGTAATGGAAATATTATTACAATGCAAAAATAAAATCTTATTTCATATAATTTTGTGGTGAAATGTGATTTAGACATCATGAGGTTTGGTTTTCGTAAGATTCACACTATAGGTACAACATTTTATAAATTGAAGTTCATCTATCCACCCCTGTCTTATTTAGATTTGCAGGAATTTAAGTTCAAACATAATTAAGACAGCAAATAACCGAATCTTGGACAATTGATTTGTATGCCATGGACAAGAATGCAACCAGTCCATCTGACATTATAAATCATCTTATTTGCAGAAAGAGAAAGCTGAAAAGGTTTTGAGGTTAATGTGTTACAGCATAAAGCTTGAGATATTATTTTAACCTGGCGAAATATAAATGACACAGGGCATGAAACTACATTTGTTTATTTATTTTTTAATCCATCGAACCGGACCATAGAACAAAACTCTCAAAGCATTGACATCGTATCAGGGAGATAACTCTGAAAATTCGAGTAAAATCACAGGCTTAGTTTATCCCGTGCGAATGCACCACACGAAATTCAGATGTGGGGGGGTCATTTCAAAATCACACAAGGTCCCCAGATAATTCTAATCCTGTGCGAATAGGGCTTTTAAGATCTTCAAACCTGCAGTTGCATTGTTAAAAATGAATGTGAAAATTAAGCTTTAAAGAGCTAGTTATCTCTTTAGCTAAAATCACTGTTTACTGTGATATCCCATGCTCTTGATCTCTGACATAATAGCCAGAAACTTTCAAGATGTACTTAGCTTTTATGTGACTATATAGCCATATCAGCAGCACCAATGAGTATCATGTGATGCAGGAGATAACACAAACATGTGTGTCTCAATTTAAATTTAAAGCTCTTTATTGTCATTGTACGGGTACAATGAGTTATTTTGTGTGTGTGTGTGTGTGCTCCATGGGGTGTTTGTATTAAATATACAAAAATGCAGAGACATAGAAGTAAACAGAAGTATATAACAAAGGTTGTAAATAAAGACCTGTGCAAAATAAAGGTATACAGTATGCAAAATAAAACTATGCAACAAAAATATACAAAAGTAAATAGATATAATAGTACAACAAATAATTGACTGGTACATATTTGCCTGAATAATACTAGATAGACTAATACTAACAGCCATATATACGTAAAAACACAAATCGGTTCAAGTATCCCTTTTACACCATACTTCAATCTTTTTTTAACTTTGCTAAATCAAGCAATTTAACCTTTCACCCCTTTTCAGTTAATTTCATAACTGTTTAGATAGAGGGTCTAGTCTCATGGACTTAATCTTGCAATGTGACCCTAAAGATCAATTGGAGATAATGAATAATAGGGATTTTAAGCATGAAAAGACCAACATAGCACATGAACATCTGCTTGATTCCCAGTAAGACCCAGAAAGAATCTGGATTGTTCGAAGAGAATAAAATTAATTAAAGCTGCAAGCAGCGTTGAAAGGGCCCACACCCGAAGCCACCTCCAACTGGTGGCCTTAGGAAAACAGTGAACGGTGGGCAATATGCATTTAAAGTGGTAAATATAGGAGGAATATGTCAAAGTCAGTTATATGTGTCAAACTTAGCACCACAGTACTCGGGCCCTAAAAAAAAAAGAAATGCTGTACTGAATGTAACTTATGCTTGTGCTGCTGACATGACTTATTCTTCAAATCATATAGCTTGTTCAAGAGATGTGCTTCTCAGCATTTTAAGCTGGTGGACGATACAATGGACAAAAATAAATAAATAAATACAAATCCAATTTTATAACAGACTCAAAACAATATCTTGTGACAGGATATCTCGGCCAAGTATGAAAATTTGAAGCTTGCATATGTTTGTATTAGTGTATTAAGTTGCTTTTTAAATTAGCCAGAAAGGAGATTAGACAGTATTTGTGTAATGTTTAGGGCTGTTAACAGATTTTTTTTAAAATCAGATTAATCACACCCTTTTTTGTGATTAATCGCCACTTATCATGAAATTAAGCATATACCATTTATCTTGTTTAACACGTTCATTGATATGGAATGCCAATCCTGTCATAATTATAAATAAAAAAATAAAGGTAAAAAAGTAAAAAAGCACAAATAAATAATTATTTATAATTTTATTTCCTTATTTATGTATTTTTTTTCACATTTATTTTTTCTTTTATTTATTTATATATTTATTTATTTCCACTTTTATTTATTTTCACATTTATGTATTTATTTACGTATTTATTTATTTCCACATTTATTTATTTCTACATTTCTTTGTCCGTAGGTTAATGAGGAGGGCGTGTTTTACCTCAGGAATAGCAATTGAGCCAGAGAAGGCGAGGGGTAAGCTTTGAGGCCACAGTGACACCTTGTGGTGCCCCAATGAAGTACAAGAAATGTAGCGTACATGACGCGCCTGTTGATAGTGTGGGATGTATGATTTAGATGGGCAATATGGCCAAAATCTTATGTCACAGGTTTTTATTTCAATTTCACATGGGGGGTTGTTTTGGCAGGGAAGCGTGCAATCTGTGATCATTTGCTGAAGCTTGCGAAAGCCTGCAGTCGCTTTCTTATGCATGCTGTTTTTTAGGTTTCACTTTCAACGCATACAACGCATGTTTCAAAGATTTGGGATAGAAGGAGGCATCAGTTACTGTAGAAGATTTGTCGCCTCGCGCCACTTCCACGGACACGGCTTTAGATACGGATTACTCGGTTGATTAATCACACGTCTTAGGCTGGAAATATCCAGAATTAGATCAAACAAAAGGTGTCCATGGGAATGGAGCTAGTGAAACACACAAGCCATGCATTATAGCCATGCTAAATATTCGCGACTGACACCAACGATTGTATGCGGTGGAGCTGCGTTCACTGTCGGCTATCATTCAGCATTCATTTTGAAATTTTTGTCAAATATTTTTTCTTGATTACAAGAAATTACTTTCTCTCATTTTAAAGATTATCAATAATTATATTTTTGCAGTTACTGCAGTCTAATAAAAGTTAAGAAAATTAGCCTATAGATCTATAGCCTACAGGCTAATTTCATTCTTTCTTAACTTTTAACTTCTTAAATTTATGAAGAATTTTAAATCTACTTCATAACAAATAGGCTAAGCTAATGAATTTTCATCAGAAGCAATATACGAACATAACGAATACCCTAGCTATTCTATAAAACAAAATTTAAAAATGATAAATCACGAATATGTGAAAAAAATGTATGCATATATATATATATATATATACAGTATATATATTAGGGATGGGAAGATTCGCCTGTGCTTCGGCATAAAAAGGTAATGATGCGATGCATCGGTTTAAAAAGAGTGTATCGGCTACAAGTCGGCATTTGTATGGCGATGCATCGTTTCTAACATATTTGCATCGGTAAAAAACGATTTATTTATATATAATTACTAGTGGATGCGCTATACTTTTATTATTTAGAAAGTGACCAATAATCTGTGATCTATGTATTTGTTTGTCAATCGCGTTACCGCTTCTGCGTGAATATGACACATCACAACACCACGGAGACCCGAGAAAAAACTGGGATTAAAGTCCAAAACCTGACTTGAAATAACCTAACAAATCAATTGGGACTAAAGCGGTTCCATAAATGAAAAATTAAGTTCACACAATCTCAATAATTTGTGCACGCTTATTCTTAAACAGCCTGTAATGTAGATCATGGATCAAATCGATCCACCATGGTCAGGGCTGTTTCTAGGCATAGGCGAACTAGGTGGTCGCCTAGGGCGCCACCAGCTGAAGGGGTGCCAATGAGCGCACGTACTGGCACTTTTAGCTAGGTTGTGATAAAGAGTGGCACGGTCACCCTGAAATATGACTGCCGCCCCCACTGGATCCCCCATTATTGGGCTAGAGTACTGTCAATCTGACGATGCCTGTATGCCACTGGATCAGAGTGCTGTCAATTGCTGCCTGATTGTTGCATTTAAAGTTTGCATTTGGAGCGCTCAACAATCCCATTAGATCAGTGTGCTCTGTCAGTGCTTTGGCAAGGTAACACTTTTTTTGCCATGCAATAAAGCTAAGTTCAAAGGCCAATTTAAAATATTGGTACAGTAAATAAAGTGCACAAAATCAGTATTTTGTTTAGGCAGTATTTGTGGCACTTGATAAATCATGTCCAAAAGGTGTGCGTTTTTTGCGCCAATGCATTGTAAAATGATCAGCGTGTCATGTAATATTCCCATATAAACTTTAACATCCAATTAAAAAATATTTGTATAGTAAAATTCGCTAATTCACGAGATCAATACATCCTTTATTAAACCACTTTGTCGAGTTAAATGCATCCTTCCGGAGGTGTCGAAATGCTGAATCAATT
>NW_015505668.1:477101-498859 GCF_001515645.1 Sinocyclocheilus grahami
AATAGGGATTTCGCCTAGGGTGTCAAATTGGCTAGAAACGGCCCTGACCATGGCAAACAGCTAATGTATTTGTGCTGTTTAATGCATTTGAGACGTTGTGTTTTCCTCAGTGCATAACTGTCATGTCACAGGTATATTTTTCATCTGTAAATGTTAGAAAGTCATGCAAATATATCAATTTTGCTGTCAGGAGTGGGCAAGGCTTACGCGAGTGAACGAGCGCAGCTGCGCGCATGCGTGCTAAACAGACGGTGTGCAATCGAATAGGAGTGCAATAATTCTGAGTAAAATATATATTTAGCTAAAATATTGGTTGTTGGACATTAAATGTGCCTTTTGTATAATTTTAATCCTTCATATAAGATAGCTTCATTTTTATGATAGCAGTAGGTAACTGTAAATGGACTATTGTAATGGGTAAATCAAATGTAAGCTAGTTCCGTTACGGGGAATGAAACTCAGGATCCAAGTGCAAGTGCAATAAGGTTTATTTAGAACCCACAATAGACAGAGACAGGATGAAATCCCTGGGTATCTCAGTCGAGATCAGGGCACCTCCCAAGCAGCTATCTCCACTCCACACGAACACACCCAAGGCGAGAGCTGACGAACTCCAAACCAGGCTTAGGCGCAACTAGAAAACACGGAGACTGACAAGAAGACAGGACATGAATTAACGAACCGACAAACACACACTGAACATGGAGTCCTTATAAAGGCAGCACTAATGAGTTGCAGCTGGCGCGCTGTGATAGAGCGCCAGCTGCCACGACTAATGAATGACGTACACCCACACACAGGACAAGACGCAAAAGGACCGCACGGACCCATGAACCGTGACAAGTTCAGTACTAATTACTAAGCTCAAATGAGTTAACGTGTGTTTTTATAGCAGTTTAGAAGTCATTTTCTTCATTTTTAATTTTTTTTTAATTTTAATTCAGTGCTTTTAACTTTTAATTTAGCTATTTTAATGCTTCAAAGAGCAATTTTAGATTGTAATGTTCTAATGTTCTGCTATCTGTTCTGCAAAGGCTAGAAACTGAAAAAAAGTCAAATAATAGTGTTCCTATTGGTCAGTGTTAGTCTGCTTAGTCTGACAGTTTACCTGCTTTAGACCAGGTTAGTTTCCCAGCATACGTTGCCACAGTGACGGAAGTTGATCTATGTTAAATTTGCTTTATGGAACCAAATCGTTTGACAATGAGTCAGACTAACTGAAATAAGCCTGGCTTATTTGGTCAATTTGTTTTATGAAACAGGCCTTGAGGCATTAAAAGTGATCATATTTTTTCCATAGCATCGTATTGTCTCAAATCGCATTGTGTTGAATCGAATCGAAATCGGATCGCACTGCATCGTAATAGGGGTGAATCATATCGCATTGGTAGCTGCTTCATATGTATCTATAATGTATCATATCATTGGCCATGCATTGAGATGCGTATCGTATCGGCCTCAGTCATGAGATGCACATCCCTAATATATATATATATATATTAATTATATATAATAGTTTTACTCAAATGGATAAGGAAATTACAGTGCCTTGAATTCATTAAGTAATGTTTTATTTTGTTCTAACCTGTAACTCGGGAAATGTAACGGGAAATCATTTTTACTTAAAACCAATTCATTTTTAAGCCCTGATTTTAGACATAAATGAGATAATATATTATTGTTTGACTAAACGTTTAAAAATAACCCTAGAAATGTTATAATTACACTCTGTGTCCACAGTGTTGTATTTGGTGGGGCGGGAGCAGCTGTGGGAGTGCACTGTTTTTTGTGGTTCGGGGGAATTTGTCCAGTCGTGACGCGCTAGTAGTTAAGTGTGTAGACTGACTCAGTCATTAGGTGTGTGCTCCTCTCTGACTGTCAAAGAATCTGCTCCAGTCGATGGTGACGGTCTTTTAGTGTGTTGAAGTCAGAATGTTTCTGCTAGTCATGTAGTGTCCATTGTAATAACCAATACATTTTTAAACCATTTAACCCTGGGCTGGCCAACGTCGATCCTGGAGAGCCCACACAGCCCTGCAGACTTTAGCTCCAACCTTGATAAAAACTCTCCTGCCAGGCTATCTAGACCTGATTGGCTTTGTTTGATTAGGGATGTAACTGAAGTCACAGTGGCTCTCGACCAACGTTGACCACTCCTGGTTTAACCGAATTAGGCTAATTGGTTCAAATTCTTACTGTCTGTTTACAGTTGTAATGAGGATGTGCAGCTTTATTAACAATCAGACAGGCAAAGTTCAATCAACAGTATACAGGGGTAACGTAGGCAAGGCAGAATCATAACCTGAGTCCATGCAAAGTGTCTAGGCAGGCGGCAGACAGAGAAGAGAGTAAATCCAATAACAGTGCAAGGTCAAAGAGGCAGGCAGCGAACGATCAGACGGGTCTAGACGATCCAGGTAGGCAACAGGTAATCAAACAAGGTATAAACGCTCAGAAATGTCAGCAATAGCAAAAATAAGACTTCGCAACGAGGGTAAGATAGGCACTGCTTAAATAGTCATGATAATGATAAGCACCTGTGCAGGTAATCAGTCTCAGGCATGGGGTGATGGGAAATGAAGTCCTTAAGAACAGTTAGTACTCCGGTGACGGTTCCCTCTGGTGGTGATCGGAGGGAGCCACAGAGGCTTGATTTGTGACAGAGCCCCTCCCCTGAGAGTGGCTCCTGACGTGAGGAGGCAGATGACGCCGGGTCTTCCACGGGGTCTCGGGGCTGGTTTATCCGGGTGAGTCCTATGAAAGTCAGTGGTAAGAGAGGGATCTAGAATGTCCTCTGCATTGACCCAGGACCGCTCCTACGGACCATACCCCTCCCAATCCACTGGATACTGGATTAACCAGCCCCGGCGACGAGAATTCAGGATCTCGTGAACTTGATACGCCTCCTCGCCCTCCACGATGATGGGAGGGGCTCCCTGGTCACCAGCCTCCTCCTGGTCCTCCGCTCCTCTCGAACCACCAGCGGGTTTAAACAAAGACACATGAAAAGTGGGTAAGATACGATAATTTGAGGGCAACGCCAACCGAAATGAAACAGGAGTTATCTGTCTGATAATTCTGAATGGACCCACATACCTGGGACTGAGCTGCTTGCAAGGGAGCCGCAGACGAAGATCACGGGTAGACAGCCAGACCCACTGACCCGGCTGATAGTTGGGATTGGCACACCGACGACGATCAGCTTGTTCCCTTGTTCGCCGAAAGGCCCGTTGAAGGTGGACATGTGCCTCATTCCAGGTCTCCTCGCTGCGTTGGAGCCATGAGTTAACAGCAGGTAAGTCTGAGGGCTCCCCGGACCATGGGAATAAGGGAGGTTGGAAACCCAGAACACATTGGAAAGGAGTGAGGCCTGTGGCTGGCTTGCGTAGGGAGTTCTGAGCATATTCGGCCAATAACAGATAACGACTCCAGTCCGCCTGATTTCGGTGGCAATAGGAGCGGAGGAAGCGGGTGGGCTCTTGATTCAAACGTTCCACCTGGCCATTGGACTGAGGGTGATAACCAGAGGTGAGGCTGACTTTGATATTCAGTTTTTGACAGAAGGCCGACCAGACTCGGGAGGTGAATTGTGGCCCCCGATCGGAGACTATGTCCTCAGGAAGACCATAGAACCTGAACACGTAATTGCATAAGGATTCAGCCGTTTCAAGAGCAGTGGGCAGTTTGGGCAGAGGGATCAAGCGTTGTGGAATGGGTAGAGGTTTTGAGAGGCCTGCAGGTAATTGGTGAGAGGGTTTGGTTACATTACATAGCTGTACAGTGGTGGCGATACCTGGTTGACCAAAACTGGGAGTCGAGTGAACCCATTGAATTACTCTTTGACGCAGGGCACGCGGCAAAGAGGGTAAGTGAGATTAGGTGGGCTTTCGGCTGGTGGTGGATCGGTGGCTTGGGCCTCTGTGATCTCCGTCATGATATCCCATTGTATGGGAGCGAGAACCAGGGTAGAAGGGATGATGGATTCACAGGAGGGTGGTTGCAAGGATGACTCATAAAGTCTTGACAAAGCGTCTGCTTTCGTGTTCTGTGTGCCTGGGCGATATGTCACCGTGAAGTCGAATCGTGTAAAGAGTAAAGACCATCTTGCCTGCCTGTGATTGAGTCTCTTGGCAGATCTCAAGTACTCCAGGTTGCGATGATCAGTCAGCACTGTAAATGGGTGTTTAGCTCCCTCGAGCCAATGGCGCCACTCCTCCAAAACTGCCTTCATAGCGAGGAGTTCTCGATTGCCCACATCATAGTTCTGCTCTGTGGAGTGATTTCTAAATTAACTAAATAATGAAACAAAAATAAATATGACCACTTTGCCATTAAAAACCAAAACTGAACTATTTTAATAGTTGTGTAATAGGAAAGAGAGAGAGCAAAAAGACACGGTATCCAGTCGGACTCGGGCCGAGAATTATAATAAGCTGTTGGACAAGGGCGGGCCCGTGCAGGGCTCTATTCGTTCCCTCGTTTCAATTAAAAGTTCCCCCCAGCTCAGCGGGCCCCCACACTGCCCCGGCCCATATGCAGGGTTTTTCCTGCATTTAAATTTTTTTGGCGGCCGCCAAAACAAATTTTTGTCCCACCAAAGCTTTTTTTGATCAGTTAATGTGATTTATGAGTGACGTAAATGACTGCTGTGCATGTTACCTAAAGGAGAGAAAGAGCAGAGAGCCCCTCCCGCGCACTCTCTCTGTCACGAATCCGGTCCATGGACTTCCGTTAAATTGCCACCAGAGGTCACTCTTCCATTATATTGACTCTCACACTACACAAACTGTTGCATGTCATCCCGGACTACATATCCCATCATCCATTGCACTGATTGCACACAGCTGTAACCAATCTCACACTCACTATATTACACCCACTCAGATCCTTTTCAAACTGAGTATTGTTTAGCGTGTATCACTGCTATAGCTACCTTACGGAGCCTGCTTAGTTTTGCCTTGTCTGTTTTCTCGTGGTCTGATCTTTGCCTTGTACCTGGATTATCCTTCTAGTCTCGCCCCTGTTGGATTACGTTCGCCGTCGACTAACCCTCGCTTGTTTACTGGACTGCTCTTGTTTTGTCTTCTATATTCCTGTTTGCCATTGCCTGACCCTCGCCTGTTTTGACCACGCCCTTAATAAAGGTTGCAAATGGATCCGTACGTCTCGCGTCTTGTTTGCCCCGTGAAACTCTCTCTCTGTCTTCAAACCCTCTCTCCATCAGACATATTACTAAAATGGTAAAAGGTCGGAAGACCGAATCCTTGTTTCATGGCACATTCGTGGATTTTTTTTTTTCCTGAATTACCGCTGGGTGTGAGTTGCACTCAAAAAACATGTCACCTTATCCTCTCTGACAAGCGTTCCGCACATGCAGCTGACATAAACCACACTTTCAGTTAACGAATAAAAATCCTGTGCAGTGATGAATTGTTTTTTGTGTTGATTAGGGATTAGCACACATCGCGTCCATGTGCGCTAATGTCCGATTCGCGACCTAATGACTCCTTTGAACCTATTAATTTTAATGAATGGTTAAAACAAGTAATCTGTCCAACACTGAACTCACAAGACATCACTGTCTGAATCAGTTTACAACAAATAATTTACTCAGAACACCTCAGAAATGAGATCGTAGGTGTGTTTACCCCATTAAGCAAGAGTGATTAGTAAGATTTAGCCTTAATCAATCACAGTATTTTCATGTTATTTATATGACAATGTGTAGTAAATTACTTATAAAATCATTTAGTTTAGACTGGAGTGAAGTGAAACCAGACCAGAGCATCCCCTGTTGGATTACGTTCGCCGTCGACTAACCCTCGCTTGTTTACTGGACTGCTCTTGTTTTGTCTTCTATATTCCTGTTTGCCATTGCCTGACCCTCGCCTGTTTTGACCACGCCCTTAATAAAGGTTGCAAATGGATCCGTACGTCTCGCGTCTTGTTTGCCCCGTGAAACTCTCTCTCTGTCTTCAAACCCTCTCTCCATCAGACATATTACTAAAATGGTAAAAGGTCGGACAATTCAACTAATTATTATTAGTTACTATGCTTTAAGACTTTGGACAGGACAGATAGTTTCAAAGTAGGGATGCGCCGATCCGATATTCATATCGGGTATCGGCTCCGTTAGTGCCATTTTTCTCGGATCGGGTATTGGGTAGAGAGAACCGATCCAAATCCGAGATTTATTTTTTTTCGATTGTGCGAATTATTCTGTGTTACTTCTGAAGCCATACGATAGCTTAATGTGAGCTACATATGAATATTTAAGTCCTTACATTAAAGTTCACACAAACTCTTTTCTCCGCTGTGGCTGTCAGTCATTCATTCAGCCTTTAAACCCTGGTCGCGTTCGGTTACAGCAGTCAGCTCGGTAAAGCTCTCTCCAAGATCATTCTGTGTTCCCATTATACTTGATTTGTAAATACATGTCTATGATTTTGCAAAAAGGACTTTATCTTCTTGCTGGAGTTTAATGTTGTTTTGTTACTTGCTACCGGATGTCTGTGAGAACAAAACACGGGTGTAGAAAAGACTATACATTGTTTTTAACATGCACAGTGACTGAAATTTAAAACTGTTAAAAGAAAGGCTCAATAACTGTTGCACAGATATAATACACTACGCATCAATTTCTCTTCACTTTGTGCTTTGAAGTTTTTAACACGAAGCGCTTAATGTGTGCACATTGTAAGCGCTTCGTGCTCATAGACTGTCAACCCTCTATATTGCGAGTAAATCACTCGCATATGCGACTAAATCTTCACTCTGGGCGACTAAATGATGTCTAATATTAGCCAATGGCTAATCAATTCTCCGATTTTACTTGCCAGTGTGTGAGTTGAAGGCTGAGTATATGATTAGGACAGATATATTTTCACTCACAGAACACTCTGACTGAGCGCTTCAGAGTTTCACTCTCTGTCAAGCGATCTGATAACCCATCTAAATCATTCATCCCACACTATCAACAGGCGCATCATGTAGGCTTACACTTTTTGTACTTCGTTTGGGCACTACAAGGTGTCACTGTGGCCTCAAGGGCCTACTCTGGCTCGATTGCTATTCCTGAGGTAAAACACATCCTTCTCATTACCCTACGGACAAAGAAATGTAGAAATAAATAAATGCGAAAATAAATAAATGTAGAAATGTAAATAAATGTGGAAATAAATAAATAAAATAAAAAATAAATAAATAAGGAAATACAATTTTAAATAATTATTTATTTTTGCTTTTTTACTTTTCTTTGTATATTTATTTATATATTTATTTATTTACATTAGCTTTTTTACATTTCTTTGTACATTTCTTTTTGTATTTTTTTTATTTCTAATTATGGCAGGATTGGCATTCCATACATTTACTCATCATTTGCTATATCCAGCAAACTAAACCAAAAGATTGAAGGGTGATTCCCAACAAAACTTCTGAATTCATAGTGAATAGTTTGAGTACAATGGACACATTAAGTTGCAATACCAAACAGGACCATATGGAGAATGCCAAAAAATGTCTCTAGGTTATGTAATGCAGAAATGCTTTGGGAATACCTCTGCGTGACCATGTCCTGAAGCATGTGTGAAATCAGTCCAATGGAATGGCGAGACATCACGGGCAGGGTGATGTAAAGTGCACAAAGCTTAAAAGTGCATCCGAAACAAAAAGCGTTAGCTTTTGATAGGTCGAAGTAAGCCATCCACAGGGATGCAGGAAGTATGGGAGGGAGACACAGAGTCTAGAGATGTTCCCCACCTGAGAGAGGAGGTCCTTCCTGATTGGAGTCTCCAAGGAAGAGCCATCGAGAAGGGACACAAGGTCCGAGAACCATATTTTGGCCGACCAGAAAAGGGCTACTATCAGAAGACGGACCCTGTCCTGGAGTACTCTCTCCAGAACTCCCGGGAGCAGAGCAATCAGGGAAAAGGTGTACAGATGCAGCCTCAAGCAGGTGTGTAACATGGAATCCTGTCAGAGAGGAACTGGATGTGAGAGGGTGAACCAGAGTGGATAGTGTGAAGTCTCAAGACACACACAGACCCACCGCCTGTTCCACCACATCCCTGAGCCCACAGGGGGATCTGGTGTGCCAACTTGTATAGTGGTCGCGAATGTAGACCCCCCCCCGGTGATTGATGTAGGAGACATTTGATGTGTTCAATGCACGAAACACAGTCAGCATCTCCAGGCAATTCATGTGCAACGTGAGATGGTGGCCTTCCCACAGACCCTGGGCAGAGCGGCCACTCATGACTGCTCCCCAGCCTGTGAGGGAGGCATCCATCGTTAGTGTTACGTGGCGACAAGGCTCACCCAGTGCCGGGCCTTTAGACAGGAATCAAGGCTTCCTCCACATGTCTTAAGCAAGTAAACATTGCTGCGTGACCTTGATTATATGAAGTGGGTTGCCCCTCGGGAAACACCTCTTGGTCCTGAGCCACCACTGCAAAGGTCTCATGTACAACAGGCCAAAATGTATGAAGTTGGACGCAGCTGCCATCAGACCTAACAGTCTCTGAAACTGTGTGACAGTGAGTGACTGGCCTTCTCTCCCTCTCTATACGGCTGTGAGAATCGCCTCGATACAAGCAGAAGACAGACATGCCTGCATTGTCGTCGAATCCCACACCACGCCAAGATAAGTTGTTGTCTTTGCTGAAGAAAGCACACTTTTCTTGGTGTTCAGCCTCAACCCTAGCTCTTTCATATGGGTGAGAACACCCATCTCGATGCCGTATCGTCTGCTGCTTAGATTTTGCTAATATCAACCAGTCATGGATGTAATTCAGTATGCAAATGCCCTGGAGTCGCAGAGGAGCCAAAGCAGCATCCACACACTTGGTGAAGGTGCAGGGTGAGAGTGACAAGCCGAAGGGAAGAACCCGATATTGGTATGCTTCGCCCCTGAAAGCAAGTCTCAGGAAATTCCTGTGTTGAGGAAGGATGGATATGCAGAAGTATGCGTCCTTGAGATCTATCGTGACAAACCAGTCCACGTACCTGATTTGAGGCCCGTCTCCAATCCCTCTGCTAAATTAATATAGAGATCTAAACTTCTCAATGCCAGATGACAATTTCATCATTTAATTCCTCAGAATTAAATGCAGCCAAACAATGTTAATAATAATAATATCTTATCAGTGTTATTGTTCGTTTTTTTTACAGGAACACTGAATGACCAAAAAAAGCACCAGCACCAGTCCTGAGTTCATGGTTACCAAGTTTTAATTCTAATTACTAAACTTCTATTATTAAATAATACTTGATTATCATATTATAATGCTTGACTGCTTGACTGACTGATATTAAGAGTGTACTTTCAGATATTTAAAAAGCTGTACCATTTTACAAACATTATATATGTTTGTAAAATGGCATAACTGCCGAATTATCCACTAACCTAGTTTATGATACATTTTTGTCATAGATTATAAATATACATAGGCCTATATTTTTTCATATTTGTTTATTTTATTTTTCTTTATAATGAAGTAGTCTGTATCTAGTAGATTGTGAAAGCATGAATATCAGTTCCACACACAGAGATATATAAATTCTACATTTATTTAAATGAGGGAAAAAAACTTCACTGGTATCGGATCGGAATCGGTATCGGCCAATACTGAACCCTAGGTATCGGAATCGGTATCGGAAGCGAAAAAGGCTGATCGGAGCATCCCTACACTAAACCATCTGCCTTAAGCTGACTGCTTATACTACAGCACATGGATCCATTCAGAATCTTTAAGCACAGCAACATACACATGACAAATCAAAACATTATCCTGAATGTGTGTGGAAACAACATGAATGTGTGGAAATGTGTATTTGCATAAATATAATGTATGATTTGTGCGTCAAGAGCGCTCATACAGGGTTTGCTTGTGCATCAATATATCAGACTCGCGCATGCTTAGTGTACAACTCCTGTATGTCACTGCAACTGTCTTTACCTTGATTGCAATCCTCAACCATCAAAACTTACCAGGAGAAAAGCTGATTTGCATTATTCAGCCGAGAAAATGTAGTTTACATGTCATACAGCGGTGGGATGTTTTGACATTCCATTCAGTCTGTATTTCACACAATGTGATGCATGAGGGCTGGCACTCTTCAGAGACACAATCACAGAATATGAATTGAACACACTTGAATTGAATAATTCACTGAAAATGCAACGTGAGTCTTTGCTTTCTCTGCCATATCTGATGTAATCACCCTTGACATTAGCGCTGTAAATGCATTCGCTTACTGGATCACTGGACTGAAAACTTCCCTGGAGTTTAGAGGCTTAAAATGATCTGATTGCAAACAGAGAAGCGAAATTAGGTAATAGAAATTGTGTTTCAGTAATTTTGTGTTAATTGCGTTAAATTATTTTAATGCATTAAGGATTTTTTAATTAATTGCATGCGTTAACGCATTAACGTTGACAGACCTAGTATTGTTATTAAAAAGATTGCAGCGAGTAAAGGTAAGATCACTTTGTCAGAATTCACATCCTAATCTCATTGTTTAAAACACCACAATTTCATGGTAATCTACTGTGAAACTACTGTGAGAAGGATAGTTATTTTGAATTAAACCATGTGGAGATTACAGGCCCCTCTCTCTATCTGACTAATTACTCTGACATTGACTCCTGACGCCAGTGCTCGAAGGGTGTCGGAAAAACAACCTCTTCTCTGGAAGAGCCTTTCTCTCAACCCTTCAGGCAGTCTCACCGCCATCCACAAAACCCCTCTGTACATTAATTAAAGTCTTATGGCAGGCAGCATAACGGTGCCTCGACTGTGGATTAGTGGATTATGATCTGGGGAGGGTCTCTGTTGCCATGGAACGGTTCCTTTAGTGACGGGCATTTCTCTGAGTCCCACTGGCACCTCACTAAATTAAGACCAACTAAAGAGGGATTTAGTATTGTATACTCATCTGCAGGGGGTATGTAGGGAGAAAGAGGCCAGAACGACAGTCCAAGAGACAGAAACTAGAGAAGATAGATTGTATATTTCACAAGGCCTCTAAAGTGAGCAACCAACAGAACTGGTTCTGTTTTATTGAAAGTTAAGAACATAATTTCTGTACCACAAGATGAACAGAAATACCCCAATTCCCAATCTTTCTCATAATGTACTGAAATCGACAACGTACTGATGAAGTACTCTCTGTAAGCAGGTGTGAAGTATAAATACATTAACAGACATAATTCATCCGTAAAGCTGTCATTGTCCTTTGACACTTATTATCTTTGGCAGCTGCTGACATAGTAACATTAACCACTAAAACTTGGTAAGCCTGACCCCAAATATGTGTGGTAACACTGACCTTAAAATGATGTGCATATAATTTTGTGGTGTGTCATCCTAATATTGCTGTATCGCAAATATTGAGTATTTGGACATATCAGACACTTGCAGAGATGCAGATAATTAATGTTATAGACAGGTTTCAAACATCCCCCATCTTCCATTGGTTGGAAAACAGCTTGTCCCACAACACTGGACAAATATGGCAATGTTTTGATAGTGCCACCCTGTTTTCACTTTGTTTTAGTGGATTAGAGACGGAACAGTATGAAAATTTAATTTCACGATTATAATGGCCGAAATGATAACATTTATCAATATAATCACGGTATTGTTAAAATGTGCTGGAAATGTTCAAAATGTACTCATACACCCACTGAAATAATTTCACCTAATTTTATTTTGAAAACCAAAAAAAACAACAAATAAAATTAGCAGTACTTTACACCTTTTGTTTAATCATGAACTTTTTGTTTGCATAATAACATTAAAAATTATGGTCAGATTTTAAACAAACAAAAAATATTAGCTAGATGACTTACAACATAACATGTTATCTTGTACTACATGTTCAGATAAAGTTTTGTAAAAAAATAAATAAAATAAATAAATGAAAAACATAATAAATCTCACATTTCAACCTTTAAAATTTTTTTTTTAAGAAAAGGAAAAGAAGTCAAAATAATAAATTATAGGCATTTTATGTACTCCAAAATCATTCTACATAGGCTTCCTAATTATCTGAACTGTTGAGATGTTTTTGAATGCACATTAGCTTGTTTTACATCTACCATTTGGGATTTACAAGGTTAAATGAAAATGTAAATTCACTGTGTGACAGCAGGTGGCACTTATGGAACAGCAGAAATAGATATATACTCTTTGTTATTGTGTTCTTGTATTATTGACAAACTATTTTCCTGTTTGACACTGCTTTGACACAATCAGTAGTGTATAAAGCGCTATACAAATAAAGGTGACTTGACTTGACTGTGTCACAGTAACCACTGTGAACAAAGCAGTGCTGCACTACGGAGGGATGATGAAAAGCTAATGCCATTAAAACTTTTCTAAAAGAGTGATTTCCCCCTTATGAATTCATATATTTAATTCATTCATACATTCTTTCCTATATTTTCTCTCAACACCCTGCCATCCATCATGTTTTCACAGCATTTTGCGCCTGGATGACACTGTAACTAGCTTTAATGCTGAATAGTAGGCTATTTACCATGAGTTTTTCGAATAGCAATCATCAAATATGGTTTTAATGATAATTAACATATGAAATGGTAATACTGACTGTTGGAACTTTTTATAGTGGTCTATCCTCAAATAGGGTGACCATGCACCCGTCCCACTTTGCGTTGTACCACACAGCATTTTCACCCATTGTCCCACACGCATTTCACACATTTTCATCAGTCTGTTGGTTTTGAATTGTCATTTTAAGAATACGTGCATGCATTCTTTTGCCTTTTTAAGAAAGCTTTTTATTTATTCTTTTTGCGGTGTAGTTTCACCTTTAACAGCACTTCGTCAGAAGTTGCAACCTGCCTCACAAATACAACAGCCATTTTTTTTTTATCCAATTGTTGAAAAGAAAGGAGTAAACACGGTCACTAAGAGGCTGTCCAGAGCGGGTGATTCTCTGTGTTCCCTCTCAGAAAACAAACTTGCTCATTTTCTGGATAATTAGGTAAAGTAAAAGCTATATTTTACAAGGCCTCATCCTTTCTAAAAATATGACTTTATGGCTAGAACAACTGAGCCATTATTTTAACATGTATAAAACATTTTATATAAACCGGAATTGCCAGCTGATCTAATATTAGTATTGCCACTGCAAGCAGAAATGTGTGGAATAATAGCAGCTCCACAGGAGAGACAGATTCTAATAAAGAGGGAGGTGTCAAACTCCAGCAACTACTCTCTGTGTGGCCCACAGACACTCTGGCGATACACATGCACTTAATCTTTTACACAAAAACACATGAAACACTTACTCTTTCATAGGATTATGGTGTGGACACTCCAGTGTCCCACTGAGATAAGTGAAACAAATAAGTAGTGATGGGAATCCCTTTGTTAACATTTAATACAGATGTTCCCTTGAATCAGCCTACAGGGAACTAAACTCAGAAAGTGAGCTTCTGATGACCTCAGTTTACCCAGGAGACTCTCAAATGTAAAGACATTACTATATTTGTGGATATAAATAACTCATGCAGTCAGTACAGTATGTCACAAACAGATAATTTTGGGAAAGACTGCACTCTGTTAAGTGTTGAAATTTCAAGAATTCACTTTCAGATTCATAAACTACACACATACTGTCTACTGTCAAAAGTAAGGTATAGTGGAATGAGTTCAAGCTGGAGATTTCTCTCAGTTAATGCTGTAAACAGTAATTCTAGTTAAAAACAATATTTGTCCAGATTTGACCTCTTTAATAATGAAGTGACACCAGTTTTGCTTTTAACCTGTTGAATCCTAATGGTTAATGAAGGTTCTTTGCTGTTATTTGTCTGTAATGGTGAATGGATGTCTGATGGATGGTGAAAACTGTCACTTGCTCTCTTTCTTTTATCTTTAAAATGTATTGACTGCTTTTTTTCTTGACTAATGTTCAATTGATCCATTTCTATTTTCTAATAAAATTCTGAAAAATGGTTTTCAAGCATTTGCATGATACAAACTGTATAGTTGTTTTAAATAAGTCACTTATGAGGTTTGATTATAGTTGGCATATACAGTATGTTATGGGCAATAGCTGACAATGGCACTCAGCTCAGGATTTGGAACAGAGCCCATATAATATGTGACTGTTTCATGCAATGCTTGTGTTATTATCGGCGGTCAGTGTGACATTAAAACATAAAAAAACCTGCCTGCCTGCCAAAATAATACTTTGCAAATTAGCACACTGTTCTGACATGGTCCACAAGTAGTTACTTATGTAGTTTTACAGACAGTTTTTTTTTATAAAAAAAAGTTTATTTATGTTGTTTTATAGATAGATAGATAGATAGATAGATAGATAGATAATTCTCGTACAGTAATGGTAACATATCAGGTAGGTACTTTTATGGTAGCTTTTGGTGCAACAGAATTGGCTTCAACAGGCCTACAGTATTCATGCACATACATGCATGCACTAGTGGAACCTACTGTAGATTATCCTACTTTGTCCCTTCATGTTCCCAACCAACTAAAAGATAAATTAACACTACTGAGCATACAAGTTAATCCAAGCATTAACATTTATTTGTAAAATGAGATGAAGCTCACAGCTGAAGCTTTCATGGAAGGACAAAGTGGCATGTCTAATATGTTACAGTTATGCCATTAGCAGCGGTATGCATATGAAACACAAAGGGGGGTCTTCTCATCAAGCCAAAGTAAAGAGAGCATTTAAGATAGACTTTTCACAATGTGTGCTTTCGTAGACCTTCCATCACCACTGTGGATAATACCATTGTGACCCATGCAAAGAAATCTCCCTCAAATGGATGAGTCCTATTCAAATATTAACGCATAAGTTCAGAGTGCATTGTGGGAAAGCAGTGGAGTGCAGGTGAGGTGGCACCTCATAATTATGTGGTCTCAGAAGCAATATACCTTCTCTTACAGCGTAAGGAAAATAAATATTATAATGAGCTGTTTATCCAACTTTGTGTGCACATCTGGCCAATTCAGTTAAAAACAAGCGGGTGAATTTATAGCATGCCTGACAGCGCTCTGAATGGGCAGCATTCCCACTCAACACACTCACACATGTGGACTATTATTTGTGAGGAAGCAACGTTAGTGCTGGGGTTTTATTTTAGGGAAATGTGGCAAAACACAATGGATTATTAACAACAGCTGGCAATAACTGTCAGCTTTCTGTCATGATCCGAACATGTCCTACTGTTTGCTCTTTCACGTCTTATCGTGTTGTCCCATGGTCAACCTGTGATGTGTTAAGCTGGATGGATAGATAGAGATGCAGATAACATAAATTATGGAGCTCTAGAGCACGTATCTTACTCTAAGTACCCCATTTCCTCTCGGACTTGTTATCTTTAGTTCTGGTGTGAAATGTACATCAGAGTTGATATCTTTCCAAGTTCTATTATAGTTACTGTAAATGTACCATGCATAATCCCATATGTAGTGACAAAAAAGGTCAAGTGATTTGAGAATCGCTTTGAAAATTACTGGGAGTTTGGGTGGGTCTGACCCTCATAACGAAGGTTTAAAGGAAATGAATGAAATACAGTCTTAAATGAAAGTCTTAAAAGTGTATGTAGGCCTAAAATAAGTATTTTAATTGTTCCTATCACATTAAAATAATATAAAAAGTTTTAAAATAAAATTTCAGAAACCACAAAATTCTACAATTCCACCTTATTCTACAATTTTGAACATATTTAAATATTATAATATAAATCACACACTGGACGTAAACCAGAAGGAAGGAATTAAGTAAACCAGACTGCTGTATGCCTGAATGAATGTACATGACAGGGTAGTAAAGACAAAGTAGAACTTGAACCACATGAAAGTGGTGGCAAGTGTGGCCAGAGACCTTTATCCCCAGCACAAGGAGAATTAGCATGCAAATCCCATGAATGGCTGGATCTGCCTCAGATGACATGTCATTTTCATGATGATATAGTTAAAACAGGCGATTGAGAGGTAAGGCCCAAATCCAGGAACCGGCATGTTGTCTGGCCACCATCAGATGACGTTATACTGTCTTCTTAAGCACTCCCTAGATGTGCATGGCCACTGCGTTCCAGTGGGATGGAGGTTTAGTCCTGTCACTGTGTGGTCAACCTAGCAAGAAGTCCCCTCCAGCAAGACATACTCCTTAATCATAGATTGGAAAGGGATACTCCCAGTTAGGCTCACCAATATGTTTCAGCGGTCAGGAAAGAACCTTTTTTAATTGATGAGCATTTTATAACAGCTATTGTGCCATTCTTGGTCTGCCCAAATAAAAGGATCAAGTTTCTTTCCTGAAAATGGGAATAATGTATAGTGTGAGGTTTTCCAAGGAAACATCTACTTCATGCATGTCAGTGTTGTCACAGAGAATATAATTTCTCAACCGCAATTTTTATTTTTTTTGGTTAGTTATTTTTTATTTTTTTTTGCCAATAACCCATCAGGACTTAAAGAATAATTAATGTATTAGTATACTCAAATAATTCATAATGTTCTGAATGGTCACCTGTGGGAAAGTTAATACCAAGAATGCTTGGATAAATTATCACATTTATGCAGTATAGGCTGTAAAACATTTTGATTGTTGTATCAGGTTTGTGAATTGATCAATTACCTAATTTGTTGGCAGAAGCAATTCAATGACCCAGGAGCTTCTTAGTGATCTAGAGAAGGCTTAGACTGTTTTCCATCAACACTTTATTTTGATAGTCCACTTTAGACATTCTACTTACTAACTTAGCTACTGGAGTATTAGTAAACTGTCTGCTTAATATCTGCTTATACTTTTGATGGTTTTTATGGTCAACTTAATCTACTAACCCTAAGCTGACAGTTTACTAATACTCCAATAAAAGTTAATTGACATGTAGTCGCAAATTAATGAGAGTCAGCTGAAATGTAGTCTCAAATTTACTTTGCTTATTTAGTAGTACAGGTGCATCTCAATAAATTAGAATGTCGTGGAAAAGTTCATTTATTTCAGTAATTCAACTCAAATTGTGAAACTCGTGTATTAAATACATTCATTGCACACAGAGTGAAGTAGTTTAAGTCTTTGGTTCTTTTAATTGTGATGATTTTGGCTCACATTTAACAAAAAAACCCACCAATTCACTATCCGGCCAGTCAAGCACACCAACACCATGGTCATTTAACCAACTTTTGATGCTTTTGGCAGTGTGTGCAGGTGCCAAATCCTGCTGGAAAATGAAATCAGCATCTTCAAAAACTGGCCAGCAGAAGGAAACATGAAGTGCTCCAAAATTTCTTGGTAAATGGGTGCAGTGACGTTGGTTTTCAAAAAACACAATGGACCAACACCAGCAGATGACATTGCATCTCAAATCATCACAGACTGTGGAAATTTGACAGTGGACTTCAAGCAACTTGGGCTATGAGCTTCTCCACCCTTCCTCCAGACTCTAGGACCTTGGTTTCCAAATGAAATACAAAACTTGCTCTCATCTGAAAAGAGGACTTTGGACCACTGGGCAACAGTCCAGTTCTTTTTCTCCTTAGCCCAGGTAAGACGCCTCTGACATTGTCTGTGGTTCAGGAGTGGCTTAACAAGAGGAATACGACAACTGTAGTCAAATTCCTTGACACGTCTGTGTGTGGTGGCTCTTGATGCCTTGACCCCAGCCTCAGTCCATTCCTTGTGAAGTTCACTCAAATTCTTGAATCGATTTTGCTTGACAATCCTCATAAGGCTGCGGTTCTCTCAGTTGTTTGTGCATCTTTTTCTTCCACACTTTTTCCTTCCACTCAACTTTCTGTTAACATGCTTGGATACAGCACTCTGTGAACAGCCCGCTTCTTTGGCAATGAATGTTTGTGGCTTACCCTCCTTGTGAAGGGTGTCAATGATTGTCTTCTGGACAACTGTCAGATCAGCAGTCTTCCCCATGATTGTGTAGCCTAGTGAACCAAGCTGAGAGACCATTCTGAAGGCTCAGGAAACCTTTGCAGGTGTTTTGAGTTGATTAGCTGATTGGCATGTCACCATATTCTAATTTGTTGAGATTGTTGGGTTTTTGTTAAATGTGAGCAAAAATCATCACAATTAAAAGAAACAAAGACTTAAACTACTTCGGTCTGTGTGCACTGAGTTTATTTAATACACGAGTTTCACAATTTGAGTTGAATTACTGAAATAAATGAACTTTTCCTCGACATTCTAATTTATTGAGATGCACCTGTATGTCTAAAGTGGACTGTCAAAAAAAAGTGTAACCTTAAATTGTGTGTGCATAATATTTTAGATAAATAAACTATACCAATCAAACACTGAATTTCATAACTCATCCATCCATGAATTCATCTTCCATAGCCACTTATCCTCTGTAGGGTATTTCTTATCTAAATTATTTTTAATTGTACAGAAAACAGAACTGTTTAAAGACAGATTATATTTACATTTAACTAACTTTACAAACATGCATTTCTTTGTCTGTTTTAGAAGACAAGTGTTTGTGTGTGGGTAGTTGGGAGAATCCAACCAAATTGACAAAACCACTACCAAAGAGTTTTAGAATTTAAAGCTGAAGTATGACTTTTCTGCGTTACTAGTGTCACATTTCTTCAAACTCAAACATCATAAACACAGCTTATGTAAATGCATGTCTCAACAAGTAGGCTACTTTAAATAAAGGGTTCAACATATTAGGAATACTTTACTTAGCTTATTTGTCAAGATTCCATCAATGTATTCCATCTTCTAAAAACACTGCCAATTATTACTGTTGTTTTACCCCATTGTCTGTCTCTGTGTATTTTGGCAAGTCTTTGAATTTTGGCTTGCACGTATCTAACGGAATCTGAATTTATTTTTCCACACCAGCTAAAAACCCTCTGGCTCATCCTGCTACAGCAGCCATACCCCAAACTCTGCACAAAGGTATGTATGACAGGTAGGTAGGACAATAGCTGGACAAATATTTTGTGGCCTAGAGACTTAAACAGACAGTGCACAGTGAAACACAGAGATAGCCTTGTGGTTTTCTGTGCTGATGGTTTAAATTAATTTGTTTCTTTAAGTCACAGAATATGGGGCAGAGTAAATCAATGCAGGACTAATAGGCCTAATATTTTGAAAAAGTAAATTGTTACGTCCATAAATGTGCTTGTGGTAGTGCCTGTGTTTTTCTTTCTCTCTCTCTCTCTCCTGCTTGCTCTCTCCCCTTTCCCTGTCGATCTCTTAGGCCGCCTTGCGCTCTATGACGTTTACTCTTTACTCAAGTCACTTTACTTGTCGTGCGACTTCCATTGTGCAACACTTAGGTAACTCGATATATTTAGACACCTTAGGTAAGAGGTGAACGCCATCCCCTGTATGTTTAATTCTTATTAGTTAAGAGTAGGGAAGTATCCGGCGCTTGGCGCTGAAGATTTGCTTGCTTCCTTTCTTTCTTTTCTTTAATAAGGTTAGAGGTTTAAAACACGTTAGAAGTGGTTTTGTTGTGTTTCTTTCTTTCTTTTGGCGCCACTATTTTGGCGTCACCCCCTTTCTCTTGGGTTGATTTGTTTGGTTTTTGTTTTTTTCTATTTTTCTGAGTTGTAAATATTTGTACATATTGGTTGTCTCTTTAATTATTTATATTTTTGTAAACGTACTTTGTAGTTATATGGATTCTTTTCACTTTGTATAATAAATCACTTTCGTTGGCAGTTCGGGTCCCTGCATTTTCTCTTGCTGCCTCCATCATTTTACAGATTTTCCACAGTCTCAATGTTACTCCTTTTACCTCTAGACAACTTTAAAAGGGTCGTGACATTTAATGGGGGCTCTTCCGGGATCAATTAATCCCAAAATGATGGTAGTTGTGGTACTTTTGTGGGTGTGTTGGTTGCAGGAAAAGGACATTGCAATGTTTGGTGTATTGTGACAGTATAGGGCTTACTCATGCGGTGTGGTACACTGTAAAAAAAAACTGTGTACAATTAAAGTAAAATATCAACTGAAATAAAGTAGAAATTTTCATTAAAGGTTTTACAGAAAAAAAATATTTTACAGATTTTTCGTTGTTTCAATTATGATATTTTACTTTAATTTTGTGGTTTTTGTTTGGCAGCCGTAGCTGCCAGTCATTTACCATTTTTTTTACAGTGTAAAACCCTTATTTTACAGATTTTTCTTAGATTACTACAATTAAAGCACTAAATGTTCTACAGAAAATGCTGTTATTGTACAAATCATTACAATCAAAAACCTTCAATAAAGTGTCAAAGCATGTTCAAGATGGAAACAGTTTTATTTGGAAGACAAAATACAAAGTCTGTACAAATGCCATATAAATTTATATTTAAAAAATATATTTTTTTTTAAAGAAATACAGCACAATTATATTTAAAATACTGTACTGATGGAAGAACATAGAACAGTTTCATCAAAATGTTGAATTAAATATATTCAACTTAAAGGACAAGTTCACTTCCAGAATGAATATTTCCTAATAATGTACTCACCCCATATAATCCAAGATGTTCATGTCTTTCTTTACTCAGTCAAAAAGGAATTAAAGTTTTTGAGGAAAACGTTCAAGGATTTTTCTTTCAAAGGGCTTTACCAGTTCCCAGCGACCCTTATCGTGTAGAGCCCTTTGAAAGCTGCACTGAAACTGAAATTTGGACCTTCCAAATTGGGTCCCATTGAAGTCCACTTTAAGGAGAAAAATCCTGGAATGTTTTCCTCAAAAATCTTTTTTTTTTCGACAGAAAAAAGAAAGACATGAACATCTTGGATGACATGGGATGAGTACATTATTAGGACAATTTTATTCTGGAATTGAACTAGTCCTTTAAAACTGAAGAAATATGAAACCGATATATCTACAAGATTGTCAAGATTGATTATAAAATAGTTTTATTATTCAGATGTAAATTTACATTATCCAATGAATTCTTCATAAATATTTCTTCAGAACCCCCAGGAGGAATTCAATAACTAAAAATTGCATTTCTATCTTATCAGTTAGGGTTACTCTCATGATGAGGTCAATTTTACCTTTGAGAGAAAGAAACAATTTGTGCTGTTTGCTGATTGCTTTGTATCTTGTATATTCCACATACGTTTTATATTAATCCACAATATTCTACTGACTCCTGTGGGCTCCATATACAGTGGTGTCCAAAATGATTAGAACACTAGTATTTTCACCAGCTAAGTCAGTTATTTCTATCTTTTGCTGTAGTGTGTCAGTAGAAAATATCAGTTTACGTTTCCAAACATTAATTTTTCCATTAATTGTAATAAAGATTTTTGTTTACACAAGGAGTCTGACAACAGCCAGTGCTGCACACAGAGATCTGATCTCACCATCATCAGTCTGTCTGGAATGACATGAAGAAACTGAACAAACTGAGACAGACTCAATCCAGAAGAACTGTGGCAACACCTTCAAGATGCTTCAAGAAACCTACCTGCAAAGCTACCTGAAAAACTATGCGTGAGTGCACCTAGGGCAAAAGCTGCTTTAAACGCAAAGGATGCTTACACCAAATGTTGATTTAATTTAGTTAACAGAAGTTAATTGATAAAGAAAATATATTTATGACATTATTTTTGACAGCATCCCCATTTTACAGAATTTTTACACAAGTGCCTAAAACTTTTAACAGCACTGTAGCTTCGCAGGTAGGTTTCTTGAAGTATCTTGGAGACGCTGCCACAGTTCTTCTGGATTGAGTCTGTCTCAGTTTGTTCTGTTTCTTCATGTCATTCCAGACAGACTG
>NW_015505668.1:499093-553083 GCF_001515645.1 Sinocyclocheilus grahami
AATTTTACCTTTGAGAGAAAGAAACAATTTGTGCTGTTTGCTGATTGCTTTGTATCTTGTATATTCCACATACGTTTTATATTAATCCACAATATTCTACTGACTCCTGTGGGCTCCATATACAGTGGTGTCCAAAATGATTAGAACACTAGTATTTTCACCAGCTAAGTCAGTTATTTCTATCTTTTGCTGTAGTGTGTCAGTAGAAAATATCAGTTTACGTTTCCAAACATTAATTTTTCCATTAATTGTAATAAAGATTTTTGTTTACACAAGGAGTCTGACAACAGCCAGTGCTGCACACAGAGATCTGATCTCACCATCATCAGTCTGTCTGGAATGACATGAAGAAACTGAACAAACTGAGACAGACTCAATCCAGAAGAACTGTGGCAACACCTTCAAGATGCTTCAAGAAACCTACCTGCAAAGCTACCTGAAAAACTATGCGTGAGTGCACCTAGGGCAAAAGCTGCTTTAAACGCAAAGGATGCTTACACCAAATGTTGATTTAATTTAGTTAACAGAAGTTAATTGATAAAGAAAATATATTTATGACATTATTTTTGACAGCATCCCCATTTTACAGAATTTTTACACAAGTGCCTAAAACTTTTAACAGCACTGTAGCTTCGCAGGTAGGTTTCTTGAAGTATCTTGGAGACGCTGCCACAGTTCTTCTGGATTTAGTCTGTCTCAGTTTGTTCTGTTTCTTCATGTCATTCCAGACAGACTGAATGATGATCAGATAAGATCTCTGTGTGGAGCACTGGCTGCTTTCAAACAAAAATCTCACTGGATTATTACAATTAATGGCAAAATGAATGTTTGGTAATGTAAACTGATATTTCCTACTGACACATTACAGCAAAATATAGAAATAACTGACTTAAAACCATTTTTTAGCTGCTGAAAATACTAGTGTTCTAAACATTTTGGGCACCACTGTAGCTGATATGTAGAAAAACGTATGTATTTTAATTCTGAATTCTAGCTATATTAGTGTAATAATAAGTAAAACCAAAACTTACAACAAAAGGTTCATGACTCTGCTCCAAAAGTGACAGAAACAGCAGATAAAGAGCATCATCCCACAACCCAAACTCACTCAAACTATGAATTAAACAGTCAGACGTTAAATAATCCATGTAAAGCCATTACTAGTGAACCAACCGAAGCAGACTGCAGCTGAAGCCGATCAGTGTCACACACTGCAACAGTGTATTTTCTAATTTAACCGGGATTCCGGGAAAACGCCGCGCTCACTAGTCATTGGCCAGATTCCTGAGTGATGGTCAGATTAACCAATCACGCTCAAAGCAACACTACGAGACTGCAAATAGTGTTGCAACTATGAAAAAATAAAATAATAACTTGTTTTAAGTGAAAGATTACAAATTTGTCTATTTATTTTTATTTGTAGGCTGTTACATTTAATTAATTGTTCAAATGGTGATTTCACATTATGTTAGGGTTAGGCGCATCTGTGTTATTCACTGTTCACTGTGCAGTAGGACTTTATAGCATTTGTGATATGAGACAATGTAAACTGAAATTTTTGACCTTCTCACCATAGAAAGTGAAAGTCAAGACAATGTATAGGTTGGCTAAGAATTTGTATGTAATTTAAGAAAACAGAAAAAATACTGCATAAATAATAAGGTAATATTCCCGTATTAAAAAATTAGAAATACTGTAATTTGTCATTAATGATATAATCCTTCAAATAATGGTCAAGTTGTTAATTTACAGATATTGTTCATAATTTTATATGAATTTGTTTGTAATTTATGAAAACAGGAAAATACTGTATAAATAATACAGTAATTTTTCCGTATAAAAAATGAGAATTACTGTAATTTGTCATTAATGATAGAATCCAGGGGTGGCGAACTCCGGTCCTGGAGAGCCGCAGCCCTGCAGAGTTCAGCTCCAACCCTAATTAAAACTCGCCTGCCTGTAGCTTTCTAGTAACCCTTCAGACCTTGATTAGCTTGTTCAGGTGTCCTCTCCAGGACCAATGTTCACCACCCTTGATATAATCCGTACAATAACAGTCAAGTTATTAATTTACACATATTGTTAGTAATTTTACATAGTTTTAAAAATAATTTAAAATGACAGAAAAATACAGTAAAAAATAGTAAGTTAGTTTAGTTATTTTCTGTAAAATTTTGATTTTTTTTACAATGTAGTGTTATGCTTATTGGTTGGTTATCCATTATGGAAGTGTTTAACTTGCAATATTTTGTTACCAGTCCATCTGTAGAGCAGATTAATTTGTGCAGGAAGCAGGATTTATTGCAGATCACAGACCATTTTCAGATTGTTGTAAGTAAACAGTGTCTTAAAAAAGAAATAAAACGAATACTGATCTTGCATTTGAATGAGTTACAGGTGTTGCCTACGTCAAATGTTGAGGGTGGTGAAACGGGTGTTAACCACGAGTTGTTAACGTGGATGGCGTGGCTCTGGCGCAATTAAGTTCTGGGGAGGGGTACAAGCGGAGTGGCAGAGCTGATGCTGACGCGGAGGCCGAAGCCAAGGCCAGCTTACCACTGTTTGAGCCGTTTTCACCCAGTTCTGTTGATTCACGGGAAGGCACGCAATTGAAGGTCCGCCTGGCCTGTTTGCATTATGAAGCGCAAGAGAGAGCCCAGGCGCACCAAGCTGAACTGAATATGCAGTTGGAAGTACGCAAGCTGGAATTTGAGGCAGAGAAGCAGGTGAAGCATGTGCATGTACTATGTGCATCGAAAGTTGCTACTGGCTCAGCTGTACAGCCGGACACCGCTCAAGCCTCTTCTCCTTCTCTGCGGGTTGGTTTAGCCCCAGATGCTTTTGACGTGAATAAACACATTGCACTCATTTAGAGAGAATTTAGAGAAACAGAAGTAGATTCGAATTTAGAGAAACAGAAGTAGATTCTTACTTCGGGGCGTTTGAATTCATCGCAACTTCTCTTCGTTGGCCTAAGGAGGTCTGGTCTTTGCTTTTGCAATGTAGGTTATTTGGTAAAGCGCAAGAAGTTTGGTCTACATTATCGCTAGAAGAGAGTCTGAAATATGAGTCTGTGAAGTCTGCTATCCTGCGAGCATATGAGTTGGTTCCGGAGGCTTATAGGCAACGTTTTAGAAAACACAAAAAGTCCTACACAAACATTTGTGGAATTTGCTGGGGCGAAGGGAGTGTTGTTTGATAAATGGTGCACCGACAGTAAAGCAAGTGATTTTGACTCTTTGAGAGTTGTAAGGGAAACAGGTCAATTTAGCTCAAAGGGAATCATTTATGATTTTATAGGGAATATGGACAGAATCACTGTTTTATGGCTGATCACTGAGTCGGCTAGCGATTCATTGAATGAGCCATATAACATCAATTCCACAATGGATATTACTATCCACAGTATAATGAAAACACTATTTATTAGCACAGTAACAAGATCGGCAGTTTAAGACATTAACTTGTAAGCACAAAACACAAGATACTTCTATTTTCAATATGAATAAGACTTTATTAGATCAATTTAAGACATATAAACTAGTCTAACACAGAAACACACGCACTCACACATTCACACACGTTGCAGGAAGAGAGAAAGTGAGGAAATAATGAGTTTAAGAGAATGAAAATGTGAAATCCCAAGTTTACAGCAATATGTGCAGTTGCATAGACCTGAACAACCATCAATCATTGAATTAACCCTCGCATTGAGTTCCTCAATTAGGTTAAAATTTATATTAAATGCACCAGTTCAGCTAGAATCTGGAGGTACTTGCGTTGCCTGTGTAGGGGGGGGGGGTTCCTTTTGTTGTCATCGTTGCAGAAAAGGGGGTTTCCCGAGGTAGCTGATTGGCTGTAAGTTCAGTAGTCGTTGAAGTGACGTCTCGAGGTGACCTCGGAGACACATTGTTCTACATTACAAAACTTAACTCAGAAAACGAAACTCTCAATGAAAAAGAAAAGAAAGTAAAGTAGAAGAATAGAAGTAACGAGACTAGATGGGTTTTCTCCTAATGGTTTTAGAGGAGCTGCTGGCATGTAAGCCAGAGCACGCTCAAAGATCACTAAAAAGCAGCGTCAAAACGCGATGGCAAAAAGGCAAGGAAAACCCTAAAAGCATGACTAAAGGCTAGAAGCGATGACTTAAAGCATAATTTGTTGGTATTTAAACTGGGCTTTTGGACACATCCCAAATGGTGACTTGACCAATTAGATATTATCTTTGCTCGGGGTGTTGTATGTTTCTCCTCCCAATACATAAATCAACATGTCATCTCATCAGTCACATGGTCCGAACACACACACATACTAAACATGAATAAGAACCCTTAAGCTATTCAATATTTATTCAAAAGACATACACAATAAGTGATTAGAACATGATAGGCAAATGTGTGGGTTACATACATGATATGGAGTTAAGCAATGGACTGATATTCGTTTATAAGTATTTTTGAGTTCATTTTGGTGCATCTACATCTGTAAAAGACAGTTTATGTGCCATTCTGTGAACATAAGGACATGTTCTGTGAAGACCAGAGGTTAAAAGGTCTCATAAGGAATCTCAGTCTGGTTCTTGTCCTCTATGTGGGGGAAACCACCCAATGCAGTTTCTACTAATGATTTTCCTCATGTGATGGTCATGATATGCTGTGTCTTTGACCATTAATCTTGCTTACTTGCCCCAAATTTGACAATCTCCTTCCTGAGTTGTTCTTTTGTGTTAATGTTGCAAGCTGTTCTGTGAAAGCGTTGGTTGGTTAGGCTTGCTTCAGACTGGCTGGCGCTAGGATCTGATTTATGAACATCGTGTTGTCTTGGGCCTTTCTGTGGAATCCGGCTCCTCGTGTTTCAACAATGTTCTTCATCGAATCTTAAATTGTCTTATTCACTCTGATACCCTACAGAGTTGATATTGCTGGAGGAGTTTAAGGGGTGTTTATCGTAGTAGTATACCTTAATGAACAGAAGGTAACTACATTATCACACACGGCTGTACTTGCAGACGAGTTTGTGTTAACTCACAAAAATGTTTTTTCTTCAGTACGTCCTGAGAAGTCACAAGCTGCTAGTTCACAGTCTCACACGTCGCGTTCAAGATTTAGCCCACCTCGTAATAAAGAGGAATGTGAATGTTTCTACTGTCACAAAAAAGGGCATGATTGTTTGGCTTTGAAGCGCAAGCAGCAGCCACAACCAAAAGCGTGGGGTTAGTGAAAGCTTTTAAATCTGCAGTCGCTGTGCATAGTAATGTCTGATTACTTAATTTTAGGGAATTATTATTAATTCATTCAGGGTTTGAAAGGACTCGAATCTGAAAATTCGAAGTCAACCTGATTAGAACTGATTTCAAATTGTAATGGTTTACACCTTATCAGCGGTCGTCCAGCGAGACGTTAATGTTCATGTATCTTAACCATCTGACTATGTGTATTTTCCTTGGCCACAGGTCAATACAATTATGATAATTTGTAAGCTCCTAGCGAGGTAACGTGATCTTGGCAAGGTTTGACTTTAAAATTATACGACACCAGACAAAGATTCTTTATAAATGAAAACGTCTCAGGTTACTTATGTAACCATGGTTCCCTGAGTAGGGAACGAGACACTGCGTCCTCTAGGTTTCTTGCCATGCTGCGGACGCAAGCTTCAGACGAAGAAGTGAATGATGTGTAGCTCCCGGCACCGATTTATACTGTAGTCGCACCGGTAGTGACGTCATGGCTGTCGCCGGCCAACGAGTTGGTGTTTTTTTTCAATGTATGCTTCAGACACGGGTCACGACGAGGCGTTCCCCATAGCGACCCCTAGAGGATGCAGTTCGAAGTTCCCATGAAAGGGAACAAGAATTTATTGGCTATTCTGGATTACATTGACCTAAGCTAAGACATACACATACACACACACACATATACAGTTCTGAAGAATGAAAGTTGACGGAGTTCTGAGGAAAGCCCAAAGTTTTAACAAGATATTCGCTACAGTTCTTTGACTTGCAACCTGAGAAAATTCATAAAGCAGAGATTTGGCTTATGTTTACTGCTTAAAGTTAGCTTGACACCAGTTCAGCAGAGATAAGATTTTGTTCGTTATCAGAAACAGATTCCTTTAAGGGAATACGACCAAGAGCCTAGAATCATACTAGTCTTGGTCTGTCACACAGGGGCTACCGCACGTTTGTCTTGTGGTGAAGGAACTGTCTCAACAGATCCTTAGTAGCAATACCCTGTTAAGTAGGTATCCAGAGGATACATAGGGGGAGTGGTGCCCAAGGCAGAACCGGGGTTTTAAACCACTCAAAAAGAGCACGAAGTCTTGCGCGTAGCTCTTACCATACAGGATTTTTAGAAAAGTGGGCAAAGCATAACGTGCACACTTACCACTTATGTGGATTTTAGAAAAGTGGGCAAAGCATAACGTGCACTACACTTGCATACCGTTCTAGGGGTTCTCGTGGCACCCTGAAAAGGCAGCCTATAGATAAAAATAGCGTATCCCCAGACGCTATATCTACGGCTATAATGCTGGAGTGGCTAGCAGTAAATCTGTAGCTGGGGGAGAACATCCAGCTCTTAATGGAGAGGGAGCTCAACCTACAGCATGTTCCCATGGTGGAACAGCTAGCAGTTATTCAGCTGAGGGAGCAACACACTCAGTTCTCAAACCGAGACGGGGCTCGACCTGCAGCATGTTCCGCACTGGAACAGCTAGCAATAGTTTACTTAGCTGTGGGGGCAACACACCTAGTTCTCAGTCGAGAAGGGGGCTCGGCCTACAGCATGTTCCAATGCAGGAACGCTAGCAGTAGTTTACCTTGGCTGAGGGAGCACAAACCCAGCTCTCAACGAGCGGGGGGGGGGGGCTCGACCTGCAGCATGATTGAAAAATCAGAGGGGTAAGGGGTAAACTCTCATTCCAGGTAACCCTTTTGATAAAAGGGGAGCATTGTCTCAATACTACCATGAGGACAGCCCATGGAGCGAGGAATCTAACTCCTCAGAGAGGATTAACGCTCGAAAGAAACATCATACTCACAATAACCCTCAATGGTGAGGGGGGTTGATGCCTCAAGGGGATATCCTGGTGATCGGGAAAAACCCCTCAGGGCGACCCGGATACGGTAGACCAGTCAGGGTAGCATGAAAGCGTAAACCCCAGCCCGGACGTCCAGGAAATTTTTTTGCAGTGACACCGGGGGCCTGATAATTACAAAACTCCCGCAGAAGCCTGTGTTATAGCCGCATGATCCAGGAAGTATGAAACCGAAACCTTACTTACCTTCTGGACATATCTCGACGAGTGAGTTTATAAACACTGCAAGTCGAGCACCCGGTTTCTGAACCCAGCACGGGAAACACTGCAAAGAAACTAGCAGAAGGGTACACACAACCACCAGTTCCATAGCACATACATATATTTATATACATATATTTAGACATGGATCGTACTCACCCACCACGGCTCCCGCGTTGGAGCTCTGTCCGGAAAGCCTCTAGACCGGACCTTCAGTAAGGTGGTTACTATGATTAACCATAGAACGGGGTAGATGTTACATCCCCTGAGGGAAAGAGTGGATACCTAAGTATTACTCTGATCCGGACGAAAGCTCTGACGCCTTGTCTGGATCACATCCCTCAGGTCTTGCCTACCTCCCTTCGACCCACGATACTTCCTACCCCTACCCGCAGGCGGAGGAGGAGCGCGAGTCGCGACACTAGCCTTCTGTGCTCGTCTCTGATCCTCAAATCGAGACGGGCCAGGACCCCTGGTTTGTTCGGGCTCAGACCTGGACCTTCGTGGAATGAAGGTTTTGAAGGCCGCTGAGCGTGCCTTCGCCTCCCTGAACTTTTCGATGACCGTCTCAACGGATGTACCAAAAAGTTCAGAGGGCGAAACCGGGGCATCGAGAAGAAAACCCCTTTCTTTCTTCCCGATGTCTGCCAGGTTTACCCACAGCTGCCTCTCCGTTACTACCATCGCTGCCATAGATCTGCCCATGGCAGAGGCAGCCTGCTTAGTAGCACGAAGAGCAAGATCCGTGGTGCGGCGTAACTCAGCCATCTCATCAGAAGAAAGGCCCTCGCCTTTATCCAGGTCTTTCAGCAGATCAGCCTGGTATGCTTGGAGCACCGCCATCGTGTGCAGTGAAGCAACAGCCTGACCTGCTGCTGCGTATGCCTTGCCATTCATTTTAGATGTAGCTTGAAGAGGCATGGATGGCAAGGAGGGAGTTTTGAGAGATGATGTCTCTCCCATAGAGAGATAGCTAGCTAGCGTCTCTTCTACAGGGGGCATTCTCTCATAGCCGTTTTCGCGCACCGCCTCGATATTCGCATAACTGGTATGCTGAAACCGATGGATGCGTGAGGAAAACGGCTTCTTCCATTCCTTCTCGATCTCAGTATGGAGATCAGGAAGGAAAGGAAGACTCACCTGAGCTGGAGGGTTATGGCCAGAAAGATAACGTTCGTCGAGACGACCTCGCGACGCCACTTCCTTAGTCCGCTTCCATGGCAAGTCAAGTCTTGCCGTGGCGCGATCCATAACCTCTAAGAGCTCATCATACGCAGGGCAGGAGGATTGAGAAGGCTCAGCCTCAGCTTCTTCGCTCTCATCATCCATTTCCTGCTCTTCCTGGGCTGAACCCAGCAGAGCACTGGCCCCTGGATCAGATGATGTTAAGGAGAGAACATCATCCTCCAGTGGCTGTCTCTCGCCCCCCGCCGATGAGCGCGAGAAGGAAAGTCCCTCTCTAAACTCATCGGCCAGGTCCACCTGAGATCCCCACGAGCTCATTCTCCTCCGTGCCTCAGCAGCGGAGGGTCCTGAACCGCGGGAAGCAGATGGCTGCCCCTCTTTACTTGAAAAGAGAGACAAACGAGAACGGAGTTTTTTCTTTGGAAAAAACTCGCAATGCACGCAGATTGCCCCCTCGAGGACATCGCGTGCGTGCTCCTCGCCCAAACAAACAACACATAGATCGTGTGTGTCATCTGGTGTCAAATAGCGCTGACACGGATGCACACACCTTCTAAATGCTCTACTAGTGCTCGCCATAATATTAATAGATAGCTCTTACTTTTTCCTTGAAAATGCACGCTTCAAACAGAACAGTCAATGAAGACGAAGAAGAGAATGATGTGTAGCTCCCGGCACCGCTTTATACTGTAGTCGCACCGGTAGTGACGTCATGGCTGTCGCCGGCCAACGAGTTGGTGTTTTTTCAATGTATGCTTCAGACACGGGTCACGACGAGGCGTTCCCCATAGCGACCCCTAGAGGACGCAGTTCGAAGTTCCCATGAAAGGGAACAAGAATTTATTGGCTATTCTGGATTACATTGACCTAAGCTAAGACATACACATACACACACACACATATACAGTTCTGAAGAATGAAAGTTGACGGAGTTCTGAGGAAAGCCCAAAGTTTTAACAAGATATTCGCTACAGTTCTTTGACTTGCAACCTGAGAAAATTCATAAAGCAGAGATTTGGCTTATGTTTACTGCTTAAAGTTAGCTTGACACCAGTTCAGCAGAGATAAGATTTTGTTCGTTTACTTGCGGTTTTTTTGGGTGACAGCTGAAAAGCTGAGTTGTTCCTTGTGGCTACTGGAGGGAATTCTGTTGCTGATTGGCTGTTGATCTGGCGCCGGAATGACGTTTGGATGACGTCCTTTTGGGAGAGCCCTCCGGAGATTTGTTGGTTTCTTGATGATGCAGAGGCTTGAGCAGTTCTGCTAAAAAGTCTGAGTTTGCAAGACTTTAAGTTCTCTGAAGATCGCTTTCAACTGAAGTGTTTGAGTTAGATGACCGGTCGCTTTGATGGTAAGCGTGTGAGCAGTTGGAGTGCTCGTAACACGTCGAAAAACGAAGAACAAGCAAGCCCTGGAGTCTGTCTTGGGTTTTTGATCCGCGGGGTCAGTTCGTCCCACGGCGTTATCTTCCAATCGACGTCTTGCAAGGCGGAGCGTGCATACATTAACAAGAGGCTTCAGTTCATCACATGAGAAAAATCTTTGCGAAGACTTGATTGATACTTTTATAAAGTTTCCTAATGCGAGTCTTTTAGATAGTATTAAAGTTTACTTCATTTCAACATTCTGCATTTGTCGTGCCCATTCATTCAAGATTAAACTTCACATATTACACACAATTTAATAATCTTATCTCCTAAAAGGGTAATAAAACACTGATTAAAGTTGCACCAATTACATGAAACACGTCAAGCATATATATAAGACATACAACATATTATTTGTGAATATGGTTGCCCTGTTATGCGCATAAATGATTATCTGTTGAAATTGTCTGTTGTAAGTTCTCTGTTTCTTTGTCTGTGACAGGAGATCCGTGCGCTTTTTCTGGAAGGTAGTAAAAGGATGCGTCCCTTTTTTGGAATGCAGGGGGGAAAGGGGAGGTGTCCTGAGGTCATGCCCATGTCACGAGTTGTGTGTCTGTCATTCTTCTCCTGGACAGGGAGCTCTTAATCTGTCGCTTTCTGTTTATCGGGTTTAGCAATTTATGCGTTAAATGGTCATGGGTATCACGCATCTGGTCCCCTGCATGAGTTTTACGACTGCAGCTGGCTGCGGAGAAACTCTTCAGTTTGTTTCTATGGAATGTGGTTGTTTCATGTTTGACTGGTCTGTTTGAAGACAGAGATCCTACAGCATACTGAGGAAAGAATTGATGAGAGTTATCGGCCCTTTGTGTCAAAAGGGTTAATATCTCTGTCTGGAAAAAGGGAGGACCAGGAAGGAGTAAGAATACTCAGGGACACTGGTGCCATGCAATCCTTTATTCTGGCAGGTAAATTACAGCTGTCTGACAATACCTTTTCTGGCTCTAGTGTGATCGTGCAAGGCATTGAGATGGGTTGCGTGAAATTTCCGCTGCATCGTGTGCACTTACAGAGCGAGCTGTGTACTGGTTTCGTGAGAGTTGCTTTGTGTCCTTCACTCCCTGTGAAGGGTGTTGATTTTATCCTTGGAAATGACCTGGCATGTGGAAAGATAATGCCTGTTATTGAAGATGATGATGAACCAGACGCGTTTTCTGAGCTAGGGCTACTGTCTGAAAATTACCCTGATGTTTTCCCAGCCTGCGTCATTATGCATGCTCAGTCGCGCAGAGTAGGTGATGTAGTTGATCTGTCTAACTCATTAATGTTCCCACTGTTGTCTGGCAACACCTCACTGGATATGAATCTTGAAAATGAAAACAGTTTAAAGACAGAGATCAAGGGTGTAATCGTGTCTGATGCAGATGCACTCAAATTACCTGTGTCACATGAGAAAATTATTGCTGCGCAGAAAGCGGATAAAACTCTTGTCACTACATTATGTTGTTTCCCTTGATGTGGCTAAGAATAAGAAATGTGCTTACTTCATTGACAATGACTTACTGATGAGAAAGTGACAAGACTGACAAGAATTCAGACTGGAATGTTGTTTATCAAATTGTGGTGCCATTTTCCTATCGTCAACATGTCCTGTGTTTAGCTCATGATCTGCTGGTCATTTAGGAGTTACGAAGACATATAATAGGATTTTGAGTCATTTCTTTTGGCCAGGATTGAAAAAAAATGTTGCTCATTACTGTCGTACTTGTCATACCTGTCAGATTGTTGGGAAGCCGAACTAGAGCATTCCACCTGCTCCTTTGACTCCTATACCTGCAATTGGAGAACCGTTCAAACATGTTATGGTAGACTGTGTTGGTCCATTACAATTTATTAACTGTTATGTGTGTGGCCACCAAATTTCCAGAGGTGATTCCGTTAAGAAAAATCACTGCGCCTGTTGTCAGCGAATTTTTTATCGAAACTTTTTAAACAAGTACTTGAATAACTGGCAATTTCTCACCGAGTCTGATTTTAAACGTCTGTTTGGTGATGTTCCTACACAAACAAATGTCCTGAAACATGATATTAATGTGTACGGAGCTTATCCTATTAAGCAACATGCTTACCGTGTAAACTCAATGAAGCAATCTGTTATGCGTCAAGAGGTAGAGTATTTACTGGAAAATGGTTTAGCCAAGTCCAGTTGCAGTCCCTGGAGTTCTCCGTGCCTACTTGTCCCCGATGGCACATTCAGATTCTGCACAGATTACCGTAAGGTAAATGCTGTGACTGTGCCAGACAGTTACCTGTTACCTCGAATGGAGGATTGTATAGATAACATTGGTTCTACACGTTTTGTTACAAAGCTTGATATGCTGAAAGGATATTGGCAAGTTCCACTCACCTCACAAGCTTCGGAGATTTCAACCTTTGAAACCCCAGATAATTTCTTCTAGTATACGGCCATGGCTTTCGGGCTTAGAAATGCCCCAGCAACTTTTCAGCGCCTTGTTAATACTGTTTTACATGATGTACCAAATTGTAACGCGTATCTCGACGATCTGGTGTTGTATTCATTGAGTTGGACAGAACACATTTGCCTGTTGTGGACAGTGTTGGAACGACTCGTTAAAGCAAATTTAACACTTAACTTAGCAAAATGTGAATTTGGCAAAGCAACCGTCACTTACCTCGGTAAGAAGGTTGGTCAAGGCTAAGTGCGACCGGTAGAGGCCAACGTTACGGCCATAACGGAATTTCCGGCTTCTACTACCCGTAGAGAATTACGGAGGTTATTGGGTATGGCAGGCTATTATCGTAGCTTCTGTAAGAATTTCTCAACCATCGTGAGTCCTCTTACTTCACTATTTAGCCCGTCTAAATCTTATGAGTGGTCTGCTGAGAGTCAGCATGCTTTTGATTCAGTCAAAACTTTGATGTGTAATGCACTGGTTTTAATGGCACCTGACTGCACTCTAAATTTTATACTAGAGGTTGATGCAAGCACCATGGGTGCTGGTGCTGTTCTTATTCAAGAGGATGAGAATGGGATATAACATCCTATTAGTTATTATTCTCTTAAGTTTAACAAACATCAGCTGAATTATTCAACTATTAAAAGAGAAGCTCTTGCTTTATTCCTCGCATTACAACACTTTGATGTCTACCTTGGTTCCAGTAGTCTTCTGATTGTGGTATATACAGATCGCAATCCTATTGTGTTTTTAACTCGAATTGTACAACCACAATCACCGTTTAATGCATTGGGCTCTTATTGTGTAGAACTCAGACATAAGAAGGGTTCGGAGAATGTCTTAACTGATGCTCCCTCGAGAGTATAGGTGGTATGTTTTTTTTTTTTTTTTGCAAACGAGTTTGTTCTTAACACTAGAACCGCCAGAGTTCGCTGTATAACTAAAAGTGTCAGCGGGTAAATTTTACCCACACACATGGCAACTGTATTTATATGGCTAAATAACATATTATTTCACTGTATTATGCTATTGTTTTCACAAAGAAGTATCTAGAGTCATTAAATGATTATGTCTAGTCATCTACTATATTTTTATCCTGTTGTTTTATGTTCAAGACTTTTTAATGCAGAATACACTAATCCATAATGCTCAGTAGCCTAAGCTAAAAAAAAAAGTCTGCACTGACAACGGAAATTAGAAGGTAGTAGCCTAAATATTTGGGTGGTTTAATATTATAATACAATGTCATTAATCAATATATTAAGATATCTCATGCTATGAATGACTAAAACAGCCTATAGACAATCCAAACCAAAGTTTGACCAATTAGAGTAATGTTAGGCTAAAACATGTAAATATGCTATTTGGATCGCTGACAGATGAGCCGTCACATGCTGAGCCAACCCAGGACACATAACTTACCATCAGACTCTCCATCACTCATGGCAATTAGTGTTTCTAATACCTACCTTCCATAAATCGCCTTTTTTTGTCATTTTGACTTTATTTATGAAAATCATAACCGTTAAATCAGCGAGTGAAAGCCGTTGCCTAGAAATGTACAATGTTAAAACATAAGTGGCAAGAAAATGACAGCGCGAAAATACATGCATTATATAGCGCGTAAATTTGACCCGCTGGCACTTATTTTTTTATCTGGTTTTATCTAAATAATTTTTAACAACATTGGATTGTAAATTACATATTTTTTGTAAAAGTCAATGACTGGGAGACTTGAATGTTTTATTTTAAATCTGTTATGTACATTTGAAAAACAGCCACGGGTCAAATTTACCTCGTGGCGGTTCTAGTGTCAAGGTTGGTTTTGCTAGTACTTGTGTATTTAAATGTCTGAAACCTAAAATAAGCATTATATGGTTGAAAACACTGAATATTTGTGATATGACATGCGCTCAGCGCGTCCAATCTGGCTCCGTGCCAGCCAAAGCACGAAAGTGGATTTAAATTCAGCAGTTGATGACGTGATGCACTGAAAGTTCTAATCACACCGGTGTAATCGTAGGCTTCAGGGACCAGCCAAGACTGATCATACTGGTGATCGTACATATTAAAGGGTTAAAACAAGTTAGAAGTGGTTTTGTTGTGTTTCTTTCTTTCTTTTGATGTCACTAGCATCCCCTTTCTCTTGGGTTGATTTTTTTTTTCTGAGTTGTAAATATTTTTACATATTGGTTGTCTGTTTAATGATTTATATTTTTGTAAATATACTTTGTAGTTATATGGATTATTTTCACTTCGTATAATAAATCGCTTTCGTTGGCAGTTTGTGTCTATGAAACACAAACAGTGCTATCAAAAAAAAAAAATCAGTTCTGCTGTTGCAGTTTTGCTTGGTTCATTATAAAAATTTATATTATATCAGGATTTGAAGCCGGCCCCTATGCATATTACAAAATTACACCAAATGCATGATGTCCCTGAATACTGTAAACTGCACACGAACAAGTACAATTAAACCTTGTTCCACTAAAAACTGAATTTATGTCAGGCCTTCTGAGTATGCTTTAAGCATGCCTTCTTGAATAAAGGGGTGTTTTTGACATACCCTGTAATGACTAAATGCCAGAATGGGTTTAATGAGTGTGAAGGATCAACCAGTAATGGTCATTCATAGGTGAAAGAAACCTCACAGTGATTGTACGTCCCATCAATGGATAAACAACCATTATATATTAATAACAACGCAGGAAAGGCTTTACCTCCTGAGATTGTCCTTTACTACATGTTTTTGTGCACGTTTCCTAATGTGGTGTTCTGCATGAATAACTATTTTCTCTTATGTATCTCTGTTACTAAAATGAACAATGAACCATATCGAAAGAATGTATATTGCATTTTTGCTTTTATATTTCTAAACCCCTTACAACAACTGGACATTAAATATGCATCCATTAATATGCGTTTGATTTTATTTAGGTGCTGTGCAGATACTTTGACACATTTCAACCTTGAATTCCACTTAACCAGGGCTGAGATGGTAAAATGGAAGATGATTTGCATGTGTGCTGAAGAACATGTTGACACCCCAGAGTAAATTAATTTCTTTGACAAGCAAAAAAAAAAAAAAGGATTAACATATCTGGACTTAACTTATTTGATCCTGTGAGAATCATCAATATTAAATAGTAAGAGTGTGAAAGTGCTGACAAGGGTTTTCAGTGCAAGGACTAACTGTGTTTTCAGACATGCTACTCAGAATTTTAAAAGAACATAATGAGTGTTTTACTCCCGTATGTAGTTTTTACAGATTTATTTCACAACGCGCCTCCCCCATTTATTTTAAGTGTTCTAATATGATTATATTCATCATTCTATTTACCTATTACTTTAAAGGGAGCAGAAAGCAGTGCTTTAAATCATCAGGTCTTCATTTGAATACCTGTGTCACAGGTATTTTGGGTGATTACATGCTTAAACATGGCAGGCATTTGTGTGTGTTTTCTTTTTAGTCTTAACACAGTCGTTTTCTTCATTATTAAAGAATCAATAGTCAGTTATGTATGTACACTTTTTATTTACCTGCTGTGTCTACTGCTAGTCTTTGAAGAGTGTCTTTGAGCATGAGTTTCCATCCAAAATGTTTTACACTTATTATGTGCATTTCCAAAAATTCTACTAAAGAAAATGTGAACCATTGTGCGTTTTCATCCATTACATCATGTACATCGTCTTGAGGGAGCATGTGTTGTCAACATGAAGAAACTGAATGAACTCTTTGCTTCAGGGATAGTTTGTTTTTGCTGTAACAGGACAATTATACATCGGTGTTAAATGATGAACGATAGAACATAAATTGACAAGCCATGATGACAAGTCAAAGCTAAATATTTTTCAAATGCATGGTTGTGTTCGCTTTCAGGTATACCCATCCTAACAAACAAACAAATAAATAAATAAAGGTTTATGATAATAATAATGATAATAATAATAATAATAAGTTTAAATCTACATATTACTTACATGTGGTCACTCCCTTCCTAAGTGGGTGGTTTTTGGTCAGAATAAAGTGCAAAGTGAAGCAAGCAGACTTTATGCAGATAGTCAAAAGTCCGTCTCTGTAAGACTATGGGTGACATAACTATTCACTTTCCATTTGACATCCTGGCCAAGTCCTCCAATCTGATTTCTCTAGTGGCAGTGATAAATACTTCATTTGCTTTCATTATACAAAAATGCAATAAAAAACACCCACTTGACTATGCCAATAATAAATAAATATATACATTGCCTGGATATTGGCATAGTGTCCAGAATGGCAAATAGGCTGATTTTGTTGTTTTCTGTTTAACTGGCATGACGCAATATCACAAGGGAAAGTTATTCAGTGTTTTTCTTGCTGCTAACTGCTCTGTGTTCCCATAAGTACACATTAACTAGACGAAATGACTAGCAACAATTGGACCAAAAGACAGTACACAGAATCTCTTGAATTACAATTTGAAACTAGACGGATGTACTATTACTTCCTCTACAGTCATAAATCTGGGTCTTATATTAGATAGCAACTTGCCTTTTGAAAATCATGTTTCCCATGTTACAAAAACAGCATTCTTCCATCTTAGAAACATTGCCAAGTTACGAAACATGTTACCTGTTTCTCATGCATTCATGACCTCTAGACTGGACTATTGTAATGCACTGCTAGGTGGTTGTCCTGCATCTTCAATAAACAAGCTACAGGTAGTCCAAAATGCAGTGGCTAGAGTCCTTACCAGGTCAAGAAAATATGACCATATTACCCCAATTTTAGAGTCTCTGCACTGGCTACCTATTAAGTTCTGTATCAGTTACAAAATATTATTGCTTACCTATAAGGCCCTTAATGGGTTAGCTCCTGCGTACCTAACTAGTCTTCTACCACGCTACAATCCATCACGCTCCCTAAGGTCGCAAAACTCTGGACTTTTGGTAGTACCTAGGATAGCAAAGTCCACTAAAGGAGGTAGAGCTTTTTCGCATTTGGCTCCCAAACTCTGGAATAGCCTTCCTGATACCGTTCGGGGTTCAGACACACTCTCTCTGTTTAAATCTAGATTAAAGACACATCTCTTTGGCAAAGCATTCAAATAATGCATCTCATAATCTTTTACTACAGTCATAATCTTTTACTGCAGTTATATCTAATCAAATGCACATTATTATTCATTAGTTTGGGTTAAACAAATCATTTTTGCTTGGTTGGAACAGCAGCTACGCTAATTATGTTTCTATTTGTTTCTCTGTTTTTGCTATGGGATGTCACTAGGATTTACACAGGCTTCAGTCTGGATCCAGAACACCTGAGAAGAGATGATGCCAACCCCTCAGAGGACCTCAGACGATGCCAACCCTGAAACAACTTACAGAACTACCACATTTTGCTATAAGTTTGATTACATCATATAATAATTGCTGTTAATAGTGTTCATCGTCTGTTTGATTACGTCTTTAATTGATTTTTCCGTACATTTCTGCCATATGTACATTAACAGACAGTCACCACTGATAAGCTACCACTAAATATTGTAGAAACTTAATTTGCTGTAAAGTTGCTTTGCAACGATTTGTACCGTGAAAAGCGCTATACAAATAAACTTGAATTGAATTTAATTGAATTGAAGGGTTTTCATCAGAGATGACGTTCACAAAGTACAACCATAATCTGCCCCAGTGCTTTCTGTGGGGTAATATAACAAATCAGTAGGAATGTCTCATCTGTCAATTTCTTTGATTCTCTCTCAACTTTTGTCTTTTATTTTAACGTTAATAATTAAAAGAAACACAAATTATGTGGCGTGCGGTGGTGTTTTAAAATGAGGAGGCAGTTATATATATTCATGTTTACACTAAGTGCAAATAGCTATAGATTCTATTTACACCTAACATTAGCAGGATTTTCTGCTATTTATACTACTTATTGCAAATAGTGGCAATTATCTGCACCTCAATAGTGTAGTACATTATAAAACAGTATGCATTAATAACATATTGAGTGTAAATTATTATTTTAAAGGGGTCCTATTATGCTTTTTTACAAAGTCTTGATTTTGTTTTGGGGGTGTACTAGAACAGGCTAAATTAAATACTAGGTTATTCGAAAAACACATTTTTTTCACATAGTTTACATTATTACAACACCTCTCTCCCCAGTCTGGCATGAACGGCTCGAATAGTTCCTGTATCAAATGATTGGTTAGCTGGGCCAGTGTGTGTTGTGATTGGAATGGCATGCCCCTTACCATAGCCGCCTGCGAGCTTCAGTGTAAATATTGCGTCAATATCAAATAAATTTGAGCGCGAATTAAACCTGGATTATTGTAACCACTCTAAGTTCGTCTGCCTAGTGTGTATCCGACATAGTGATAACACTCGTTGCCTTCTCTAGTGCAGCTCAACCAGGTCTCGTCCCATTCGTCAATATTTGTGATATCACAAATCCCAGAAAATATGCTTTGTAATCCAAACGAGTCATTCGTTGTAGTTTTTGAAAAGTGATTTATGTTAAATAAAATATCTTTGAAGTGGACTTTGAACTTTGTAACTTTGCAGATCTTTTTATGCTCAAACAGCAACATTACAGACTAACTAAAGTTGAAAAACTGAAAAAGCATAATAGGACCCCTTTAATTCAAATTATTAAATGGATTATGGGACAATAAATCTCTCCCTACACCTACCTACCCTAACCCTACCCGATACTTTAAGTTCAACTGGGTGTACTAGAACAGGCTAAATTAAATACTAGGTTATTCGAAAAACACATTTTTTTCACATAGTTTACATTATTACAACACCTCTCTCCCCAGTCTGGCATGAACGGCTCGAATAGTTCCTGTATCAAATGATTGGTTAGCTGGGCCAGTGTGTGTTGTGATTGGAATGGCATGCCCCTTACCATAGCCGCCTGCGAGCTTCAGTGTAAATATTGCGTCAATATCAAATAAATTTGAGCGCGAATTAAACCTGGATTATTGTAACCACTCTAAGTTCGTCTGCCTAGTGTGTATCCGACATAGTGATAACACTCGTTGCCTTCTCTAGTGCAGCTCAACCAGGTCTCGTCCCATTCGTCAATATTTGTGATATCACAAATCCCAGAAAATATGCTTTGTAATCCAAACGAGTCATTCGTTGTAGTTTTTGAAAAGTGATTTATGTTAAATAAAATATCTTTGAAGTGGACTTTGAACTTTGTAACTTTGCAGATCTTTTTATGCTCAAACAGCAACATTACAGACTAACTAAAGTTGAAAAACTGAAAAAGCATAATAGGACCCCTTTAATTCAAATTATTAAATGGATTATGGGACAATAAATCTCTCCCTACACCTACCTACCCTAACCCTACCCGATACTTTAAGTTCAACTTTTAGATTATTTCCTTCATTATTATTGAAAATACATGCCTTTCCAACGTGATATCTGATTTGAAAAGGTAGGAAACAAAGTTCAGCAAAATGCGGATTTGAACCTCGGTCGATCGTGTCAAAAACGACTTATCACGTACTTCACCATCTGCGCCACTAGAGTCTTCTGTAACCTCTGCCAACAAAGCGGCCTATTTGCACTTGTAAATAGACACTCCATTTTTTATTTGTGAACTGATGTTCAGCTGTTCTTTTTAATAGTCAACTTATTTTCGGGTCATCGTCATAAAAGCCCTGTCACAATTGCCACAGGCAAGAAGATAGGCTACATCTTTAATTTCATCAAGCTGAATGTTCACTGAAAACTGACAGTCATCACGTTTTCAAGCCATTTCATGTTTCATTTTGACGTGACACAAAGCATTGATATCTAAGCAGGAGAGTTGTTTACTTTATAATTAGTCAATAACGCCATAATTTTCTTCATTCAGGCCGACAGCTTGCACGAAAACAAGAGGTGGGATTTTTCACACTAACCAATCACATCCAATCATAACCGTTCATATCCAACTATAGCGCGATGGAGGCATTGCTTCCTCTCACGTGATTGTCCCCCATTTATCTCAATGATCCTCCAGAAAAGTCTTGGCATGCTAAGGGGTCTCTGAAGAAAAACAATGGACCGAAGGGAGGCAAGCCTCCGCTGTAACTTTACCTGTGGGTGTCGCTGTTGGACAGTGTTACTTTATAAAAACCAGAGACTTTTAGTCTTTTAATATCATATTTAGTCCTGTTTGCGCTGTTTAATCCCAGCGAGGGATTCACATGTGAAAAAATGCAGGGAAATAGTTAGGCTGAAAGAGAAGATTTAAAAACTAGAGACACGCATCCAAACTTAAATTCAGGATAGTAAGAATGTGAGGGCCTTAGATACGGCTTTGAATGCGACTACAGTGAGTCCCGTACATTGTTCGGTTCCTGTTGCAGAGCCCCCGCAGCAGGGCGATTTGGTGACTGTGAGGTGACAAAACACCACTCTTCCATTCAGATCATAACATTAAACAGGTTCTCCCCACTCAGTGATGTACCCACTGAGAAACCTGATGAAAGTGCACTAGTTACTTATGATTCTCCTGTCAGAATAGCACATAGTCTTAGAGTCTGTACTAGACTAACTAGGCCCCAGGTCAGGAAGCAGACAGACTGGCTAAACCGACCGTCTGCTAGCCGCCTCATGTAACAGAAGTCAGTTAATTCTCAGCACATAGAGAGTCTTTCACCTAGATATCATTCTACAGAGACTGTGTCTGTCCCTGACCTAGCAATACAAAAAAAACAACAACCTCCAAACAAATTTAAGGGTAACAATTTAATTGATGTTCCAAAAAAAAAACCTGATATAATGCACATACACACATAATAAAGCTTGGTTTAATGAATATTAGATCCCTTTCTACAAAAGCGCTTTTTGTAAATTATATGAAATTATATGTCATGGATCATAACCTAGATGTGCTCTGTTTGACAGAAACATGGCTAAAACCAGATTATTACTTTACTTTAAATGAATCTACCCCCCAAGATTACTGTTATAAACATGGGCAGTGAATAAAAGGTAAAGGGGGAGGTGTTGCTACAATTTATAGCAATATTTTCAGTATTTCTCAGAGGTCTGGTTTTAAGTATAATTAATTTGAAGTAATGGTGCTTTATATAACATTATCTAGTGTAATACGTGTTAATGATAACTTCCTTGTCACATTTGTACTGGCTACTGTATACAGGCAACCAGGGCACCATACAGACTTTATCAAAGAATGTGCTGATTTTCTATCTGAGCTAGTGTTGGCTGCAGATAAAGTCTTAATTGTTGGAGATTTTAATATCCATGTAAATAATGAAAAATATGCATTAGGATCAGCATTTATAGACATTCTAAAATATATTGGGGTTTGACAATACGTGTCAGGACCAACTCATTGTCATAATAATACTTTAGATTTTGGGTCATATGATGCGATTAAAATTTTTCCTTTCTCTTTGAAGTGTTACAAGCTCTTGGTGCATAAAGAAGATCTGTAAAGTTGCAAAGAGATTTTCTTTATAAAAGTTAAGAGTCAACCACGCCTATGTAGGAAACTTTTTCCTCGTCGAAGCAGAAACCAGGAGACGTTGGGATATCTTTCATACAGAAGTCACTCTTTACTGAGGACTCGCTGTGCGTCGCTGCAGTCATCCAAGTCTGACTAAGGCAGTAATACATTGTAGTTTATATACATTTTAAGGGGGCGGGATACATTCAGTAGAGGTGGAGACAATCTAACCCATAGCATGCAAATGAAGTACAGGCAATCAGCCCGACACCGGCATTTTCCCAGCCTTGATCTCATCAGCATCACAGTGTCATTCAAATGCATAGGTACTAATTCAGTCAGTATAACTACTCAAAGACTGGGGCAGAGGCACCAAGAGCCATTACAAACAAAAGGTGATGGTCTCAGTAATCTGGTTCATTTGACTAACAGTAAGAGAACAGGAACAGACAGGAACCTCTTGCTCCACTTTGCTTAAGATAATAATTTGTCTGATGTAATTTACCTTAAATGCTAAATACAATGTACTTCACCTTAGTTTTTCATGTGATGCTATGTCAGAACATAGGATCAGCATATTTTAAACAGATTCTTAAATTTGTAATCCTACACCTACATAAAATGGCTTGCTCTAACACGCCCCACATGTCTACGTCACGCTGTGGTAAGATTTGCATAACCCCGCCCAAATGTTCACGCAAAGAAAGAAGGCGTAACTTTTATTCTCGCTGTAGTGTTGTTGCTGCCACCATGTCGTGAAGGCACTGTGTGTTTCGTTGTGAAAGCTAAACTACTTTGTTTGGCCTTCCAAAAGAGGATGATATCCGCTTCGTCATGCCTGGAGCTGATCCGTGCTGATCTACTTTCACCGGATTGGCTTTCACCGTGGACGAAGCGGAGTGCAGCCTAGGGTCGTCACATGTGGTTGCTGCAAATTCGCTCCTTCGTCGAATCCGCCGGCCGCGCCATTCTCAAGCCCGCCCGCCACCACTCACTCTAGCTCTCCGGCCGTCGCTCACTCTAGCCCGCCGTGTGTTTCGTTGTGAAAGTGAAACTACTTTGTTTGGTCTTCCAAAAGAGGACACCACTGGAAATCAGTGGTTAAGTTGTATTTACAACACAGTTCCAGAACAGTTTCAACCCAAACATTCATTTTTGTGCAGCACATTTTATGGAGGACTGTTTCCTGATCCTGGAAGAGTAGACTACAATGCCGGCTGTTCTGACTCACAGACTGTAAGTACGTTTTAATTTAAAGGATTTGCCACTGATGATTAAAACGCGAGTTTTGAGCAATGTAGAGTAGCGCTTGTTTGTCATTTCTCCGATTACAAATGCAGACATGGTTTTATGTTTACGCGGCACGATGCAACGCAACGCGTAAAAAGACAGTATAAGTCATTATAATCCGTAATTATGTCCCCACTGGATGCAACAAATGCCTCGTTTATAATGGGTTTTAATGTTTTTGAATCGTCGCTCCAGCCGGACAGGGCATCACAGTATGTTAAGGGGCGTAAAATTTCCGTCACATGCTTGAGGTATTCGGCCAATCACAATGCACTGGATAGCTGGCCAATCACAGCACAGCTCGCTTTTCAGACCGATGAGCTTTGTAAAAATCGACGCGTTTCAGAAAGGCAGGGCATACACCGATTTCACATGCGCCATATTGAAATCAAAAGCGAGGCTCCGGTGGGAAGAAACCCGGAAGTATTGCCTTGAATCACAGGAGTAGCGATGTCGTATTGCTGTGTACCAGGCTGTACATCCTATCAACGGAAAGAGTGCGATAAAGAGTTGTCATTTCATCGCTTTCCGAGTGACCCAAAAGTCTGCTGTGAATGAATTGTGAATATAAGAAGAGATGTTGGACCTTATTTTCAGGTAAGCGAAATACCTTTATTAATCTAGCTAGCGCTAGCTCTCCAAGCTACACGTTTTACTCAGTTATCAAACGCATGTTAATGAACTGATTCTCCCATAAGGTTACAGACAACACTAGAGTATGCTCCAAACATTTTACCCCGGACTGCATTGTACGATCGCTCACTGGTTTACATAGACTGAAACATGGAAGCATACCAACTTTGTTTCCGTGGAGCTGTGAACTGAAGCCCAGGAGGACACTTGAGCGACATCAGCGGTGCATGCCGTTCACTTGTTTTATGATATTAGGATTGTCTTTTTAAATTGAATTTAACCTTGCTGAATAAAAAATATGATAGTACTGTAATGTTTTATCATATTACCTGATGTAATTCATCATGTTGTATAACCTAACCAAAGTGATATGAATTAACTTTGTTTGCTGTCAATTCTTACAGTTGCACAATTTGTATAGTATAATTTACAGTATTGACAGAATGCTGTTTATTCAGACATATAAAACTGTTGGAAGTGTCAGATCTTCATCAATTGGCAGCAAATTTGATAGATATTACAAAAATTCTGAATTGTAAAATGTATGTCTGTGACAAATGTGCATAACAGTACAATATGAACAAAAGTAACTTTATTAATTGTGATTTTCCTACCCAGTGTTAATGATATTGAAACATTTGAGGAGGATGAAGAGGAGGACCATTCATTTTCTGATCAGAACACAGGAGACCAGTAAGTCATCTATCTAATGCCAACAGAGTGAAATATGTCTTATATAGGCATGATAGTTGCTGCATAATGACTCAATTGCTACATTTACATACACCCAAATAATCTGTTAGTAATGGGATTGATAGCTCAAATACCTTGCACACATGCACAGTGCTGGGATGAATGTTTACTAAAGCTCTTTTATAAGATCTCTGTGAACCAGATAAAAAAATAGGGTTCATATAAACAACTTTCAGAATCTGAAATCGGATTTATTCAGATTTTTGGTAGTGTGTTTCGATTATAAACCTGCATCACAGTATACAATTTCAAAGACAAAATACACGATGACAATAATATACCCAATGACCTGAAGGATCATGTGTGTTCATTCAAAGAAAGGTTTTCCTATTAATTAATTAGCAAAGAAAAGTCCTTCCCTTGTGGATTTTCCTTATGGGCAAGGAAGCGATTTTCTTCACCTAAATTCCAGGAGGTCGTAAATGTATCGGGTGTCAGCATTGCTATGGAACCAGGGGCCTGTTCAGCTTCCTGGGGTGTTACATAGTATTTGTTAAATCTAGCTAACAAAATATATATAGTGTGTTTGAGTGGTCCAGATGCTATATCTCCTTCCACTGAAGAGCAGCTGAATGCAGCACAAAAGGAGATTGCTCGTCTGACAAAAGAAAATGAAAATTTAAGAAGTCAGTAGTTTTGTCTACAAAGATTCCAATGTGAGCCCAAGCTGATCATGTTTTACACCAGATGTAAAGATTATGAAACCCTCAAATGTACTCCCTCTCAGGCCATCCATGATGTAGGTGAATTTGTTTCTTCATTGGAACAGATTTGGAGGAATTTAGCATTACACCATTTGCTCAGTATCTTTGGTGGCCTGAGAGTAAGTACATTTTCAACAATTTTCTTTTGTTTTTGGTAAACTATTAATTTACTCCCCAGACCTACATTTTAGCTTATAGTTAAAAAAACAAAATGTACATAAATGAGGAGACATTTAAATGTTGCTACTTTGGTTTATTGTTGTAATTTGTACAGTAGAAAGACAAATGAAGAGTTCAGATGCAAAAGCCTCTAAGTACGTCTGACATTTTTCTTTAAAATTAGCATTTCTTTCTGGCTACTATGTATAGGTTTCTGTGTAAGTACTGGTACTTCTGAATGGGTTGAGGCTGGGATTTAGCGCATTTGAAGTGAAAGTACTTGATGAACATTTACTGTGTGTGGAGAGCATTCAATCATTATCGTTATCTCATTTTTGACCAAGATGGCTTTTAGAGGCTTTTGCATTGGAACTCTTCAAATATACAATGGATTGAATTACTGAAATAAAAATATATATATTTGTACCCATTAGCTTTCATTGGTTTTAATCTAGAAATTAGTTCTAAAACTATACAAATATTTATTCAGTACTTATGTATACAATACAGTGAAAATCTATTATAAATAGCAATGACATTATTTTTACATTGTTATTTGTTTTAATGTAGAAATTAGTTGTTCTAACTGTACATATATTTACTTAATTATCGAATGTGTGCATTGATTGTTAAGTGTGTTTGTGTGCGAGTTAGTGTGGGTGTGTGTGTTTTACTCACTAAGCACAGGTTGATTTATAAGCACAGGTTGGGCAGCCAGTAGTTGAAGAAAAACAAGTCTAATTTAGTTTTTACAGACTCCCACTTCTCTTCATCAAAGTCAATGCGCTCTAGATGGAAGTCATTTCTGGATTTGACAAAAAAGTCACACCAGGTCACCCCTGTGATTCCCATTTGTCCCGTCATCTGATAATGATATCCATGGCTGGTTTTCAGAGCAAGCGCACTATCTTCTTTTACAGAAAGGTATTTTCACTCTAGTACACTGTTTACATCAGGGCACTTGATTTCAAGCAACCCCAGAGCACCAGAACTGTCAACCACCTTTCGATCAGGAGATGCGCCTAAATGGGGGGCATGAGGATTTATGTCAAAGCCACAAGGGAAAACACGATTGCCGGTTTCCTGCTCATATTGTGCAGCTGCAGCTGCATCTGGCTCCAGTTCCAGGCCTCTCATCACGGCTTGTGTCTGCACTGACCTTTTCTGCTTCTGCATACTGGTGGCAAGCGTGCTGAAGTCTGCAACTTGTGAGACTATTCTTTTAAAAGTGGATGAAGCCAGACGCTGGGAACGAACACGGTGCCATATCTTACTGTCACTCTGTACCCTGGTTTCTTTCTCTAGTGCCTCAGCATCAGAGGGTGTAACAGTCATACCTCTATAGAAAGTACTCTCCTTCTCATTTTGAACTGTTGAGTAAGTGCACGGTTGTGGTGGCAGAGGAAAAGGTGGGTAGTGATCAGTGGTTGTGGAGGGTAAGCCAACGGCTTGGTACGGCAAAGCTGATCCATGGGGCAGAAGTCCAAATTCCGATTTAACTTTGTCCACTGGATATTTCCTTGATGCCTGCAGCAGTTTGTACATTTGGCTATTACTTCCAATTTTAGCAAGGTTTTCACAAAGGTCATTAGCAAACTGATCACTTGGTAAAGAGATTGGAATAGGACAGTAGATGTTGGGTATGATTCCATGACGAGATCTTTTATAGGATGTTTGTGGTGGATCACCTGTTGGGGGCTTTAATTTTGATGTTTTTACTGTATTAATAGGTTTAGGGGCTAGACCCATAGAACGTGAAGGAACGTGCCATGTCTGTGGTAGGGAGGTTTTACTAACAGTAGGTGGAATGGACTTATATCCCAGTTTGGTATAGTGTACCAGGGTATACAGTAACCCAATCTGATAATTGCAGTGATCTAGGCCAGCTTTGCCGTTGCACTTTGACAGGCCAACGACGAAGGAACCTTCCGATGGAAATTCCACCTGGAAATTAAGAAACAAAAAGGGGTAAGTCAATATTTATTTCAAATAATAACAATATTAATGTCCAGCATGTTGTGGGAAGTCAAGGAACATTTTACCATTTCCCCCCAAAAATGGAGAGGTTTGCTGGTTGTAGGAAACAACATGGTAAGTTGGCATCTGTATAGAGATTGTATTTGTGTTGAACTGATGATGCTAAATGTTGGATGTACATCTACATACAATTTTCAGCATCAATACTCCTGTCTTCAGTGTCACATGATCCTTCAGTATTCATCCTAATATGCCGATTTGGTGTTCATTTATTATCAGTTATTGATGGTGCCCAATTAATAATAATAGTTTGTGTTCTTCTTGTTCTAATTATCAATGCTAAAAAAGTTTGTTTGTTTTTTTGCTTAATATTTTTTGTGGAAACTTTGATACTGTCTTTTATAAACAGAAAGTTCAATGGGCAGCATTTATTTGAAATGGAAATGTTTTGAAACATTATAAATGTTTTTGTCACAAAAATTCTGATTAATTTATAAAATTATTATTGCTACTATTATAATTAAGGTATGTCAAATTGTCAGGTTCTCCTACAACCAGTGTCACTGAAAAGAAGGTGATGAATTCAGGAAAAAAAAAAAAGAAAGAACTTTGGCACTTGAACTAGTGCCTCAACGTCTGAACTTGAACTCACTGTCTACTCGTACACGTTACCTGCACCATGTAACGTGTATGATTTTTTCGCATAGAGCGAAATGCCCTTGCCCTCACAACACAGCCTGCCTCACTTTTCCTGACTGCAAACATTGGAAAAATATTCGAAATGCATAACATAAATGATTATAACATAAAATGTCCTGTTGATGTAAAAACGAAGAACGAAATTAACATGGACAAACAGAATGCGTTTCAACCGGTAAGGCAGAGCTATCTTGCTAGCTTGTTTGGTTTCATGTGATGTGATATAACATTAACCCTACCTTCAATATCGGTGACATAGCCCTCGATCCAGTTGCTGTATCCCTTTAACAAAACAGCTCGTGGGATTCGACATCCTTCCTCGGCCCATTTTTCAACATCTAAAATATTAAATCGCGGTAGCAGCTCAAGGTTGGTAGTCCAAACCATTGTTGTTTACCTTTACTTACGGGTTTCTTCCCACCGGAACCTCGCTTTCGATTTCAATATGCCGGCTGCGTGAAATCGGTGTATAGAGGAGAAACAATAATGTACACTATGTGGAAAATAATATGTTTTTTAACTTTAAACCGCATAAACACATTTCATTACACCAAATACACAAAATAATGTTCTTTTTAGCAACATCATATGACCCCTTTAATACTATCACATGAAACAACAGTGTGATTCAGGAATCTGAATGACTCCAACAGTGGAGTCATTCAGATTCTTGGGCACCACTATCTCTCAGGACTTGAAGTGGGACATTCACATTGACTCCACTGTTAAAAAGGCCCAGCAGAGGTTGTATTTCCTTCGCCAACTGAGGAAGTTCAACCTGCCACAGGAGCTGCTGAAACAGTTCTACTCCGCTATCATTGAATCCGTCCTTTGCCCTTCTATAACTCTCTGGTTCAGCTCAGCTACCAAATCTGACCTCAGAAGGCTACATCGGATAGTCCGGACTGCTGAGCGAATCATTGGTACAAACCTCCCTACTCTCCAAGAACTGTACTTATCCAGAGTGAGCAAAAGGGCTAAGAAAATCACTCTGGACCCCTCACATCCAGCCCACTCCCTCTTTGAACTGTTGCCATCTGATCGACGCCACAGCACTGACCACCAGAACAGTCAGGCACAGGAACAGTTTCTTCCCTCAGGCAATCCATCTTATGAACACTTGACAATAATTGTGGCACACACAACACTATTTGTACACTTATACACACAACATTATTTATACACTTATACACTTGTTTATCTAACACACATACTTAGTTTACATTTCGAACTTTGCACATAATGTACCTGCACATACAAAACTGTCTATTGTAATATACCTGTACATACAATTGCCAATTTGTATATTGTTATTCCCTATTTACTTGCTCTATTTTTTTCCTTTTATTATCTGTGTTTTTGTCCTGTCACTGTCATTGTGTTGCACTGTGGAAGCTTCTGTCACGAAAACAAATTCCTTGTATGTGTAAACATACCTGGCAATAAAGCTCATTCTGATTCTGATTCTGATTCGATGGCATTGAAATTATGGAGCAAAGAGATGCTATCTCAGATCATTATCTAGTCTTGTGTATACTCCATTTAGCTAAAGTTGCAAATTTAACTCCTTGTTACATATATGGCAGAACCATCACTTCGACAACAAAAGACTGCTTTGTAAATAATCTTCCCGATTTGTCTCAATTCCTCAGCATATCCAATAGCTCAGAAAAACTTGATGGTGTAACATAAACTACTCACTCTCTCTTTACTAGCACTTTAGACACGGCCGTTCCTTTACACTTAAAGAAGATTAAGTCCGACATCATGGCATAATGAGCACACTCACGCCCTGAATTGAGCAGCCCGGAAAATGGTGCACAGCTGGAAGAAAACAAAACTACAGGCATTTTGTATTGTATGGAGGGAAAGTACTTCTACATACTTCTACAAAGCCTTATAAACTGCTGGATCTGCTTACTTTGCATCTCTCCTAGAAGAGGACAAACACAACCCCAAGTATTTATTCAATGCCATGGCTAATTTAACATAAAATAAAGAATCAGAAGGTGCAGACATTTCCCAACAGCACAGCAGTAATGACTTCTTTACTTCCAAGATCAATACTATTAGAGATAAAATTATAACCATGCAGCTAATGTGGTAGATTTTTATTGGTTAAACGATGAATTGTTCGAGTGTAATCATTAGTAATATAGCCATTTAAATATCTAGTTATACTTCCATTATAATCCTATATGCCTATGTGTGGAATATGCCTACGTGGCAAAATGTACAGACCTCAGATGAGAAACATCTGTAAAAACCATAAGTGGGGGGCTTTCTTTAACATAACAAGACTAGAGAGGAGGGGCTTTTGTCTCTAGGGAGAATGATATGCACAAAGGAACCATTATATGTATGCATTATAATCCTATATGCCTATGTGTGGAATATGCCTACGTGGCAAAATGTACAGACCTCAGATGAGAAACATCTGTAAAAACCATAAGTGGGGGGCTTTCTTTAACATAACAAGACTAGAGAGGAGGGGCTTTTGTCTCTAGGGAGAATGATATGCACAAAGGAACCATTATATGTATGGGAAAACTGTATGGAATATTTACCCCACGCCTCCAAATCCAAATGTATAAAAAGAAGACAAGATGATCATTCTAGAAATGTGTTTTCGCTGCAGAGAGAGCCATCTCCGCTTTATTATTTATTATCATTGATGATGTAATAAAGTGTATCTCCTGGCATCAAAAACAAGACTGAGTGTGGTTCCTAAGATGAGAAGCAGAAGACACCACACTGTCAGCTACATGATTGAATCAGACAGTGCACTATAGATTCCCTGAGGAACAATTCCATATATTCTCTGCTATAGGACGGGAAGAATTGTATAAACTTGTTAAATCATCTAAACCAACACCTTGTATGTTAGATCCTACGTATACCACCTAAGCCACTATAAGAGGTGTTTAAGATCCTCTTCTGAATATCATTAATTCATCATTGTCATTAGTATACATCCCAAAAACCTTCACACTGGCTGTTATTAAGCCTCTCATAAAAAAAATAAAAACAACAAATTGGTCCTGAAGAATTAGTTAATTACAGACTGATCTCAAATCTCCCTTTTCTGTCAAAGATACTAGAAAAGGCTGTCTCCTCACAACTATGTTCTTTCTTAGAGAAAACTGGTATCTGTGAGGATTTCCAGTCAGGATGTAGCACAACAACTCCTCTCCTCAGAGTTACAAATGACCTGCTCTGATCATCCAGTCTTGGTTATATCTCTCTATATGTACTATTGAATCCTTAGCGCTCACCATCATGGACAGCACTGTGACTGCAGTGGAGTCATTTAGGTTCCTGGGCACCACAATCTCTCAGGACCTGAAGTGGGACACTCACATAGACTCCATTGCAAAAAAGACCCAGCAGAGTTTATACTTTCTTCGCCAGCTGAGGAAGTTCAACCTGCCACAGGAGCTGCTGAAACAGTTCTACTCTGCTATCATTGAGTCTGTCCTCTGTTCATCCATAACTGTCTGGTTTGGTTCAGCAACCAAATCAGACATCAAGAGACTACAACGGACAGTCAGGACTGCTGAGAGGATTATTGGTGCCCCTCTGCCCAGCCTCCAAGATCTTTACATCTCCAGAGTGAGGAAAAGGGCTAAAAAAATCACCTTGGACCCCTCACACCCAGCCCACTCTCTCTTCGAACTGTTGCCTTCTGGTCGGCGCTACAGAGCACTGTCCACCAGAACAGCCAGGCACAAAAACAGTTTTTTTCCCACAGGCTATATTCAGTCTGAACAATTAATCTTTCATAATTATACATCATCCATCACAACTAACATAGTTATATTTATATTAAACTGCACACTTTGTAAATAACATATCTGCACACTAATAAACATATCTGTACATTTATCTAAACAATTAAATTTTTTCCTACTTCTATTTCTGTATATAGTACATTATTCAATTTTTCTTTTTTTTATTATATTAGTGTTATAATACATCCCTACTGTGTTATTCCTATGTATGTCTGCACTATGTTTGTACTTTTTTCTGCACTGGAAGCTCCTGTCGTCAAGTCAAATTCCTAAACATACTTGGTAATAAAGCTCTTCTGATTCTGATTGTGATTAGAACCAGGAAGTATGACCATATTAGCCCAGTTCTGTCAACACTGCACTGTCTCCCTATTGAACACTGTATACATTTTAAAGTCTTGCTAATTACCTATTAATCTCTGAATGGTTTAGCTCCTCAGTACTTGAGCGAGCTCTTTTCACATTATAGTCATTCACGTCTGCTGCAATCTCAAAACTCTGGCCACTTGATAATACCTAGAACAGCGGTGGCGAACTCCGGTCCTGGAGAGCCGCAGCCCTGCAGAGTTCAGCTCTAACCCTAATTAAAACTCACCTGCCTGTAGCTTCCTAATAACCGTTCAGACCTTGATTAGCTTGTTCAGGTGTGTTTGATTAGGGTTGAAGCAAAACTCTGCAGGGCTGCGGATCGCCAGGACCGACGTTCGCCACCCCTGACCTAGAATATCAAAATCAACTACGGGCGGCAGATCCTTTTCATGGTTAGCGCCCAGATACTGGAACAATCTAGCTAACATTGTTCGGGAGGCAAACACATTCTGTCAGTTTAAATCTAGATTAAAGACCCATCTCTTTAACCTGGCATACACATATCACACAAGCACTTTTCTATCATTCAAATCTGTTAAAGGATTTTTAGGCTGCATTAATTAGGTCAGCCAGAACCCAGAACACTTCCCATAACACCCAATGTACTTATTATATTGTAAGAAGAATGGCATCTATGCTAATATTAGTCTGTTTTATTCTTATTCCGAGGTCACTGTACCCACCCAGATCCAGTCCAGATGGTGGGTCCTCTGCTCAATCTGACATGCATTGCCGTCTAGAATTAAACCTGGTTTCGTCTGGCCAAAGGACAATTGCTCTTTCAGAAATAAAGTGAACTTTGTATAATAATTAGTTTAATGTGTCATACAATGTAAGAGAGTTTGCTCTCGGGAGCATGTGTAAATGTCACATCATTTTGATTTTCCCGGCAAAAACATCCCGAGTCCTTCACATAAAACTCACTGTGGCCAGTTTAGTAACTGGGACAGTGGTGTGGAGAGTGAGAATACTGGAAGTAAATTTTGACTAAAATATTTAAAACTGAAAGTGTGGGTAGCCCTTTTAACAGCCATATAGTCCTAATTAAAATTAAATGTGTTGTTCCCACTTTGACTGGACATACTGCATATTGACCATGACGAGTGCAGTTCATTATTACCACCTTCAAAACTGTGGCTCCCAGATTCAGTAGGGTTAGGGTTTGGGTAGGTGTAAAGGCTTGTGCACACCGGGATGTTTAACGCCTCGTGACTAAACTAAGGGCGCCAATGTGAGTGTGCACACCGACACACAAAACGCCAGGCGTAAAAGTGTAATTTTTTAAAAACCGCCTCGGGCTCATTTTTTTGGTTTGACGCGCCGCGTTAAAAACTGGCCGACCAATGAGATTGGCGCTTTTGTTCACGTGCATGAAGCTGCAGAAGTTACAGTAAAACATGACTTGGTGGCGCTCAAGCACAAAACGGTCTTGCCGAGCACACATTGATACCTAACGACGAAGAAGATGCACTGAGGCAAGATGAATGTAGAGCTGCTGCTGCTTGAAATATCCTTGAAAATATGTTTTGTTTGCTGGTTAACAAAAAGCGTGTGGATGCTTTTGACAAGCGCATAAATACTGGCTCTCTTCTTCTTATGTGTGACAAGCGAGTGTCAGAAGAGTAAAGTTGCACAGCGCCACCTTGTGTATTTCTGTTTTTCATGAAGCGCCATCTAACATCAGGGAGTGAATTTGCACGTTCACTCGGCTCAATGGCAGTGAAAATTGCTTGGGTATGAACACAAGGACGCTTTGATAAACGTCTCGAAAAACGCTGGCAATAAGCGTGAGCGATAATCATCCCGGTGTGCACGAGGCTTAAGGGTGGGCTTTAGGGAAAAAGACAAGTAAGATCCCAATAAGGCAACATCCATTTATGATTTTAACAAATATGCACTGAATATGTTATTGTTGAGTACTGTTTCATAATGTATACAATAGAATCAGGTGCAAATAGTGAATGCCACTATTTGTACTAAATATAAATAGCATCTACAGTATTTAAATTTAGTGAAGATAGTATCTATCTATGTATCATAATTAAATTAGGATGGCGACTTAGTAGTTTCCTTATTCTATACAGCTAGAAAGCTCACAAGAGTTTGACTATATATTACTGCAGTGACTATAATTAATAATAATTTATAATTCAGACTTAAACTTAAATCTTTGAATAAAATGAGAAAGAAAGAAAGATAAAGAAAGTTGAAATCAGTATTGTTTGGCAATGACTAAACCTAAAGGAATATATGTACATTGTTCAATAATGCATTTTCTCTCACTAATGTGCAATCAACATAAAACTTTTTATTCCATCATACAACTATAAATTAGAAGGTAATGCATGCATGCAGCATTTTAGATCCTATTTATTGTGGGAGAAATTAAACTGCATTGACATTCAGTTTTCTTCTTATTCATTAAATTAATTTGAACTGTACAAAAGTACTTTTGGTAACTGGTTTTAAGACCTTCCCAGTTTTGTTGCCAACTGATCCTTTCAAGGAGATGAGAGATGCAGGCATTGCTCAAAAAAACCTGGACAGACACTTTTAGAGCGATGGCACACATTCGCTCTGAATGCCATTAATTGCCAGTCTTTCTCTCCATGACGGCTTCTTCCAAAGGAACCTTTCTCTCTCTCTCTGTGAATAGCCAGCCTGCAGGTTTGATAGCGAGCCGGCTGGCGCTTCCTTTATCCTGTGGTCATAGGAAAAGCCACGCAGTAGCCACATAACGACTAGTGTCTGAGAGCAGGGCTAATTTTTATGTTTTTCCTTTTGCTTCTGCATGTTTTTTTCTTCTTTCTTACAGACTACAAGCAAACGCAATGACTTCTCTATGTCCCATTTGAAGATGATCATTTGAGTTCTTAAAGCTGCTTGTAAATGACATAAAAAGTCTAAAATAACATTGAGTCATTCAAATGTAAGATGTGGAAACAAGATGTAAAAAGACGTAAGTTGGCTGGGTAAAAAAAAAGAGGAGATGATGGCTTAAACATGACAAAATAGATGCATTAACAAACAAACAGACAAATAAATTAATAATAAACTCTCAAGATGAAGTCTAATCAATTGTTAAGTATGCACAATCAATTTATACTTATTGATAGCCAGGTAATCAGACAGGTGAGTAGACATTATAGTAGTGAATTACTCAACTTGATTTAAAGGGATAGTTCACCCAAAAATGAAAATTTGCTGTTAATTTACTCCCCATCTGGCCATCCAAGATGTAGGTGACTTTTTCTTCAGTAGAAGAGTAAAGATTTTTAAAGATTTTTTAGCTTGATGGCACATAAAATGCAAGTCAGCGACTACTGTACATGTTTTTGATAATTAAAAAAATAATAATTAAAAAAATAATATATATATATAGGGCTGTCATCGTTAACACATGCGATTCATTTTACAATCCTTAATGCGTTCAAATTATTTAACGCAATTATCACAAAATTACTGAAGCACAATTTCTATTCTAACCGTTTAACCCACTTTTGCTACTCTGCTTGCGATTAGATCATTTTAAGCTGCTAAACTCCAAGAAAGTTTTCAGGCCAATGATCCAGTAAGCAAATGCATTCAAACAATCCGTCCAAAACAGCACTAATATAAAGGGAACCAGGCTGATTACATCAGAGATTGCAGAGAGAACAGAGACTCACATTGCGTTTTAAGTGAATTATTCATTCCAGTGTGTTTCACTTTAAAACACGAGCTCTGTCATATTCTGTGATTGTCTCTGAAGAGCGCAAGCCCTCACACGTCACACGCACTGTGTGAAATACAGGCTGAACGGATTGTAAACACATCCCACCGCTATGGCCAGATGAGACCCAAACTACGGATTCTCGACTGGATAACCAGTCTCGCTAGTAAAGTTTTGATGGATGAATACTGCAATCAAGGTAAAGACGATTACAGTGGTGTACAGGAAGCACGCGTGAGTCCGTTATAATAATGCGTGTATGAGTGCTCTTGACGCACTGATCGCACATTGAATTTATGCACAGGCACAGACATTTCCGTACTTTCACGTTGTTTCCACACACATTCACGATAATGTTTTGATTTTTCATGTTTATGTTGCTGTGTTTAGTTATACGGAATGGATCCGTGTACTGTAGTAGATATATGCAGTCAGCAGGCGGTTGGTTTAGTTTTTTTTGGCATCTTCATGTGGTCCTGTTCGGTATCGCAACTTGGCTTCTCTAAAATGTAAAAAATCTCTTTGTGCTAATTTAATGATTAACACTAACATATAGGACTTTTAAGAATTTTTATTTTTTTGGGGGGGACATTTCCTTCGAAAAAAAATAAAATTTTACCACCGTGTCCTCAGCGGTCTATGGCACACCCTCTACAGTAAGCATCTCTCTAAACTCTTAGGATCTGTATTACCTTTTAGTTTATGTCTTGTAAGATTAAGACCATTGTACCAGTCGCACAGAGACAATTCAAATGATACCAAACATGACTGTGAATATCACTTGAATTCATGTAGAACATTCTATTTTGCTATTGACCATTCTGAGTGAGCTAAGTGAAGGTAGATGGGTGATGGGAAGGAAGTGGATGAAAAGGATAGGGGAGAAAATAACTTTTCCCACACATCATCTTTCAGTGAGATGTTGAGATGGATGTCTGTATGCTAATACACTGTGTGTGTATTGTCCGTATCTCAGAAGATCAAAGTGTCTGAGGTTCTTCAAATCTTACAAAGTGAATGAAAAGGACAATTCTTCAACTATAGGACACCTCGGCTTTGATACAATACAAATGGCAGGGATACACATAATGCACTTAAATGCTCGTAGATATGACATCTCCCACATGAAAAAATACTATAGTAATTTATAGTAAATACTATAGTGTTTTTGAACCAATATAGTGAAGTGTATTATACTGTATACATTATAGTATTCACAACACTTTGTTAATTAATGCTACAGCATACTTTAGTATTAACTATAGCGAACTGATAAACTGTAATACATTCTGTAGTATTCTTTAGTTTTTACTACAGTAAATTGTAGTGTATTGTAGTATAATATACCCTATAGTTGTAGAAAAATTAGTACAGTATTGGGTAAAGTAATTTGTTTATATTACTGTAATTGTTATATTACCACAGAAACTATAGAATTACCACAATAAATTAATGTAAGTACTTTACTATAGCATGGTTCAAAAACACTATAGTATTTACTATAAATTACTATAATATTTTTTCATGTGGGTTGACAAAGACCTATTGGAGCATTTTAATGAGTACGAGTCAAAACTGTTTCCGCAGTTCAATGTAATGTTGGAGGAACTAGAGTGCTGAATGAGTTGGCAAAAAACAGAATCATAGGATCATATACGCCGATACATTGACTCATTTCCAGTCAGAGTGACTATCAGGCATGTCCGAAAGTGAGTTTTGATTAAGTAAGTTGTAGATCTGTGCCGCTCGATTAAATATATCCTCCCCTTAGCTTTGATGTAGTGTTCTGAAGTTACAGTTTCAAGTACAATAGCATTGGCAATACTTTAGTATCGTTTTAATTAAACCCCTTCTATTCCTCTTCATTTTGTTCTGTGCCAAAAGTCCCTTTGGTTGCTTTAGTCCTTGCCAGGAAGGTTTCATTAATTCCATGTTCATCGTTTACCTTTACCAGACACCACTGCTTGATTCTTGATTTAGAACAGAAAAGATGGGAATGGTGTTTAATGTGACAGAAGAAAGACAATACTGAGACATCTCAAGCCATATGTAGTACCCATTGTGAATGTCAGGCTTGATGTAAAAATGTCATATGTTAATTTTCCGATTATGATTTCTTTACTTAATGGGTTTTTGAGTTTGTTTGGTGCTGTGTGGTTTGTAAGGGGCTGAACTGGCTTAGGTGAAGCTGAAGCCGAGATAAATTTCATGGCAAATCAATTTGTCTTGCATACAAAATAACTCCATACAAATACAGAGCGGGCAAAACAAAAAAAACAAAACAGACCACCTCAGGAGTGACCCATATAATCGATCATGTAAATGACTGTTTTGTGGTCTCTACCAGTTGGTTGGTGTGTGTGGTGATCCAAGTAAAAACTAAAAGTTTAACTAAAAACAATATACATTTTATCATCTTCACTTAATCTCATTGGGACGTGTAGATACACAATCACAAGGAAATATCCAAAACACTTTATTTAAAAAACTGAAGAAACACTGGGATATACTACACGCTTAACACGACCGATACCAGACAATGCACAAAGGAGAACTCAGGGCTTAAAACATGAGCGTAATCGGGGGAAAACAGAAGAGATGTGGTGACTAATTAACAACCATAGAAACTAACTCAGGCACAACAGGAACAGAACACAGAAAACAAATCCAAAACAGAATATAACCAGATACACACATGACAGAACTCCCCCTCCCGAAAGGCACATCCTCATACCATAGAACAGTCCAACACAGGAGGGAGGGCGGGAAACCAAGGGAGATGATTGGTGGAGAGACCAGGGTGGAGATGATGGTGGGAGGAGCCAGGCAGGGACCCAGAGTCCAGCCAGGAAGAAGACCCACTGTGGAATAGAGGGAGGAAGGAGATATGGTGGAGATGCCCTCAACGACATAATGAGGACGAATGATGGAGATTGAGCCGCTGGAGGTGAACACCCAGGTGGAACCGAGGAGAGACAGAGCCAGGGTAACACCACAGGCCTGGAGAGCCACAGTGGAGCTGACAGCTCATATGACTGAAGTGGAGACGGGGACCCAGAAGACAGAGGCCACAACCAGCTCACCCTCAGCAGTGGAAGTGTGGGCAGGGCTCCATTCCATTCCCTTGTACATCACTAACACAGTGATGTACGATGTTGCTAGCTCACGCACCTTGTCATACTCCTTGAAGGGCTTGGGGTCTGGTATTGTGTAACGTGTGGATACACAAGCACAAGGAACTATCAGAAACACTAACTGTATTTAAATATTGAGGAAACACTAGGCAATAGCTTCTGGAAATAACACACTAAACACATACAATACTGGACAATGAACAAATACAAACTCAGGGCTTAAATACATGTGTGGAGTAATCAAGGAGAAACTGACAGGTGACACTCACGTTGTTTCAAACTTTTAGAATTTTCTCTCTTCTGTAGAAAAAAAAAATTATATTTTGGTATTATTTTGGTAGAATATCTTGTCTGGTTTATACACTATATTTATAGTTTTCCAAAGCCATAGATTTGTATTAGAAATGGTAAGATGTTTAGTAAATAACAACAACAATAATAATAATAATAATAATAATAATTGTAGAGGGTTCACAAAAATATAAATGACAAAGAAGTCTGGCTGGCGAGCAAACAGTCTTTACTGACCAAAATTCCAGTGATTGGTGGAGAGACGGGACATCCTTATCCCCACTCATCTCCACACTCATTCCCCCGCTGCAGCCCTCGCTTTACCACGCCACCTTTGCCAAAATAATAGTAATAATAATTGCTATTATTTTAATCTTTTACACAATACCTTGTAATTTTTGTAATGTTTCTGTGTTTTACAGAATATGAAAAGTCATGTGGAATGATATGAGTAAATGCTGACATAATTTACATTGTTGGGTAAACTATGCCTGTTTCATTTAAAACCCAACCCAATAACAGGCTAATTTAAATTATACTATACAATTTCCATGTTAGTTGTTAGTGTGTATGTTTCTGCATAAATACACAATCCAAATTCACCAGCATGTTGTGAGAAACTCTGCATTTACAAAACATCAGGATGTATGAAAAATCATTCATACTGGGACAATAAGTAGGTTTCTGTGGTCTCTTTGTTAGATAGACAGTATGCTAGTGGAACAAATCTGTTGTGCATATCAGCAGGGTCTTTTTGATGCTTTTTTCATCTCTTAGTGCGCGTCTCTCCATGAGTTACTGGATGTTAAAGTTGATGTTTGTATCTATTGATTTACTAACAAGCGTGACCACACAGAAAGTACCTTGTGGGCTTGCTGTGGTAGTGTCAAATTATCCCACAACCCTGACAGGAAATAAGTGTTTCTCATAGATGACAAAGCTCTTCATGTCGCTTACTAAAGGTGCTGAATAGAACTGGGAAATTCTGCAGCACAATTGGTCCTGTAAGCACTCTGGATCTAGGTTTAGTATTATTATGATGATTGACAGGCAAGCATTCTAAGGAAAAGTAAATGAACATGATACATTAACATAATGATTGTAATGAGGTACTCTAGAAGCAAGCCAAGGATTTATTTATTTTATTATTTTTTTACTATAGAAACATCATTTTGAGATCAGGTTTATCCATGAAGCCTGTTACAAATACAATAAGTTCAGCCAAGCTATGTTACAGTTAACCCTTTTATGCAGTTTGCTGCTAAAGATTTATGAAGGACTGGAAAATGTAATATTTTGTTATTTTTACAAATATTTAAGCAATATCACATGAGCAAGTGTTGTTGTTCTAAATGTCAGCAGGGCTGTCACTTGGCTTATACTACAGCATGATTGTGAGTTCTGTAAACAGTTCTATAAACACATAATTAAGGATTGTGTTACTTATATTTCTGGGAAAAAAAGCTCCCAAACAAGCATCACACTTTGTGTGTCACCAAGCATCGTACAGACTGAAAATGGTCTATCTATCTATCTATCTATCTATCTATCTATCTATCTATCTATCTATCTATCTATCTATCTATCTATCTATCTATCTTCTGTCTGTCTGTCTGTCTGTATTTATCTAGTGTTTGTTTAAAAAAAATCTCAAGGAGACATGCTGATTTCGTATACTGGGTTTTGACATCATGGCTGCAGAACTCTATTGGTGCTGCACTTTGATGTTCTAACAATGTATTATGAGTGAGTCATTTAATTATTCATGCAAGTGATTTTAAATAAATAAATAAATACATAAATAAATAAATAAATAAATGTGGGCCTTGACTGTGGTAGGGGCCATTCACACTTTGGTTTGGGGACCAATTTGCACTATTAAATTACTATTATTAACTATGAATTTTACCTCAATAATCTACTATTTTGCTGCTTATTAATAGTTAGTATGGTAGTTGTTAAGTTTAGGTATGGGGTATGAATAAAGGATCTAAAATAGAAAACAGAAAGCTCTTGGATTTCATCAAAACATATCTTAATTTGTGTTCCGAAGCTGAACAAAGGTCTTACGGGTTTGGAACGTACGGTGGCCGAGAAGTGCAAAACAAATCACAATTCTGAAAACAAAATAACAAATTACAAACGCAAATGCAAGTCTAACAAACAAAATAACAAGTCAGAAAACACAACAACAAATCAGACAAACGAAGAGGTAGGTATAGTTTGAGACAGCGCCATTGGTTTGGGATTACTCACCGCTGACTGGACCAGACATCTGTCAATCAACGTATACAGGAAGAACCAGCCGAAGAACAGCAGAGTTGTGGTAGAAAGTTCGGAGATGGTATTAAAGTAGCTCAGTTAAAATGTATTGTATGAATTGCCCTTACTATTGAATAAAAATTACGGAGTGTATATTTAGATTTAGTTAAAAGTGGCTGTAAACATCAGCTCCAGTGGTGCAGATGGATAAGCGCGTGTTGTTGGCTTTTTGATGCGATCGACCCAGGTTCGATCCCACCTTTTGCCGATCTTTTTTCCCCCCCTTTTCAAATCTCGTATAACATAGTAAAGGCATTTGTTTTCTTTAATAATTAAAATTATAATTTACACTCAATACGTTATTATTGCATACTGTTTTATAATGTACTACAATACTGAAGTGCAGATAATTGCCACTATTTGCAACAAGTAGTATACTTGATAGTAGAAATCCTGCTATTTTAACATAGTGTAAATAGGTATTTGCACTTAGTGTAAATAGCATATTGCTAAAAAATACAGCAATTTTCACTTTGAAAAGGGAGGAAAAAAAGTTAGGCAAAAGATGGGATCGAACCCGGGTCGATTGCGTCAAAAAGCCAACTACACACGCAATGAAACCGTTTGAGGGTTGATGCTCAGTTTAGATGAGGAGAACAGGAAGCCAGAGATAAGTCCTGGCAGGCATTCACATTGACCTTGTTTGAGCAGGCGGCTGTAATTAAGATGCTAGCTGGAAACCTGACTCCAGTATGACGCAGCCTGAGGGTGGCTGCAGAAGTGGAGGTCGGAAAAAGAAACGCGATCCTCGTTGGCTCAGTGGCTGTACTCGATAGTGTTGCCAAGGCCGAGGTTAGCCCACTAATTCGTCCAAATGAGCGCCCTTATTCATGGTATCTTTATACATGCAGACACACTCACATAAACACGCATACCAGTGTTCCCGCAGACCAAAGAGGAGTGGAGAGTTATAAGGGCTTTGGTTTTTCTGGGACAGAGGAGAGTTGAGAATGATGTCGGCTGTTGATCTGTTGTGAGCTCCTGTGGCGGAATATTAAAGGTACAGCAATGTAGTTGAATTCAGTGCTGCTTTAACATTGTGTCAAATCTCTTCTCTAATGGATTGTGAAGTTCTAAACACTCCAGCATGCAGAAAACTACAAACAGTGGTGTCTGGCACATTCCTCTTGTGTGAATTGTGGTTTGTCCACACAGGAATGGGTGATTATGTATCTATCAGGATTAGGTCATTTAAATTATGTTCAGCTGAGGCTGGACATTGCCTAATACCTCCTTAATTAAAGCATTATTATCTTAAGCTCTCTGTAAGGAATCTCCATCAATACCCCATATTGATTTATTTCTGTCTTATTTCAAGGAAAACATATTGAGGAATTAAAACCAGGCACTCTTTATCCTCTTATGTCTTACAATAAATTTACAAATAACTGTCCATAAAGCAAAAATAATTAACTGTAATGTATGAAAATATTTGTCATTTCTCTCTTTCAAACATAAATCGTTTGGGTACTGTTGGTCTGAACTCTAGAATGGGAGAAATATACATGAGCATTTTTTAAGTTATGTTATACTGTTGGGAAAAGTCAGCTATATAATGCATTTCTGAGTGATACTGTAAACTTATTTACTTACACTGAATGATCGCTCTGTTTTAAAACAATTTGCAGTGTATAAAGAAACAAATTAGTATAATGTATTTGTGTAATGACATTTCCTCAATCTTTCATCAAGGTACAAGTGTTTGTGAGTAAAAACCTAATAAGCTCTAAGCTTTTCCAATAACAAACTAAAAAGCAGAGGTAACATGACAAAACGCTATATGACTATTTATGTAAAAAGGCAATAATTAAACATGCTTTTCAAAAATCTCTCTCTCTCTCTTAAATAAAAAGCTGGGAGTTTGATTAAGTTTTATGAATCATTTTGTTTGATAAAGTTCATTAAAGTTAACCTGTTTCAAAATTGTGTCCCAATGCAGATGCCTGTGCAATTTTACAGCAATATAAAAACATTTTTATAAGTATTATAATATTGAAACAATAGCAATTTTTTTTTTTTACCAAAAAAGTGTAATGTTTCTTTCGGTCTGTGTCTGAAGTGCTGAATTCAATTAAATTAAATTCAAGTTTATTTGTATAGCGCTTTTCCTGATGCAAATCGTTGCAAAGCAACTTCACAGAAAATTAAGTTTCTACAATATTTAGTAGTAGCTTATCAGTGGTGACTGTCAGTTAATGTACATATGGCAGAAATATATGGAAAAATCAATTAAAGATGTAATCAAACAGACGAACACTCTTAACAGCAATTAGTATATGATGCAATCAAACTTATAGCAAAATGTGGTAGTTCTGTATGCTGTTTGAATTGGATGTAGAATGTTTTGGTTACGTTATGTAACCCTCGTTCCATGAAGGAGGGAATGGAGAAGTTACGTCGACACTGGTATTAGGGGTCTCACTCGGGAGCCCTAACATCAGTGACGATGTAACATCGAACGTGACTGACTGATGCTTGGAAGTTTTGCTTTACAACTTAAATTAAAATTGCACACACCCATAATGAAAATGCTAATTTGTAATCAGTTATGTTTATTTATTAAATGTGTTTGTTTGAAAAACCTCTAGGGAACCCATGCTGATTTAGTATTGTGGGTTTTGATTTAATGGCTGCAGAACTCTATTGGTGCTGTAGTTTGACATCCTAACAATGTATCAATGAGAGAGTCATTGAATTATCCACTTAAGTGATTTGAAATAAATACATACATACATACATACATAACAGGGATTTTTACTTCTTGTTTATTGAACTGTTGAATAAAAACAATACCACTCTCCGAATCGGTTGTTATTCTACACAGACATGCTGATAATCTTAACAGCAGGCATTCATGCTTGAGTGATAATGCTCAATTATACAACATAATTTCAATCATTAATTTTTATTGGTTGAGCAGGATTCCAAGATCACTAATATAGGACCTGGATGTTTAACATTATCATGTGTGTATTGTATAGACACATATTGTATAAGGTTGCTTCCACTTCGTTTCGCTCTCAAGTTGTACTGTTGCAATTATTTCTCCTCTGACCTTTGAGTCAAGCTGTTTTGCCATAATAGGGGTTTTGCTGCTATGAAACAAAGGAGTATGATTTCTCTTGCTTATGAGTTGTGTGGGTTAAAGGGATAGTTCACCCAAAAATGAAAATTACCCCATGATTTACTCATCCTCAAGCCATCCTAGATGTATATGACTTTCAGACAAATACAATCTGAGTTATATATATATAAAAAAAATCTCCTGGCTTTTCCATAATGGCAGCGAATGGGGGTAGAGAGAAAAGTGCGTCTATCCATCATAAAAAGTGTTCCACACAACTCTGGGGGTTAATAATGGCCTTCCGAAGCAAAGCGATGTGTTTGTGTAAGAAAAATATCCATATTCAAAACTTTATAAACCATAATCTCTAGCTTCTGCTAATTGTTGTATGCATGTTCATGAGAGAGTGACATTCCAGCAGATAACCTAGGCATAATCTCCGGTGAAAATATTCAATTCTTGCAAGAAACAAGTTTTGTTTACAACAAAGAAAAATCAGTCTCCTCTTGGCTTATATCGAAATTGTCCGACATTTTTTCTTTACAAATCCTTGTTTCGTACTTCTAATTTGTGACGGTTGTTTTGTTTTCCTCTCTCCTCTGCGCTTCTGTGTTTGTCACTTCACACTGAGGCTTACACTACACCTACGTCATCTGCTGGGACGCCACTCTCCAGTGAACGTGCGTAGAACCGTTAGCGGAAGCTAGAGATTACAATTTATAAAGTTTTGAATATGGATATTTTTCTTACATAAACACCCCATTCACTGCCATTATAAAGCTTGGAAGAGCCAGGACATTTTTTTATATAACTCCCATTGTATTCGTCTGAAAGAAGAAAGTCATATACACCTAGGATGGCATGATGGTGATTAAATAATGGGGTAATTTAAATTTTTGGGTGAACTACCCCTTTAACTTTGTTTCTTGACATTCCGGTTTATGGGCAGTCGTGGCCTAATGGTTAGAGTCGGACTTGTAACCCGAAGGTCCGGCAGGAATTGTCGGTAGGGGGAGTGAATAACCTGCGCTCTCTTCCACCTTCAGTACCACGACTGAGGTGAGACCCTTGAGCAAGGCACCGAACCCCCAACTGCTCCCCGGGAGCGCAGCACATGGGTGCCCACTGCTCCGGGTGTGTGTTCACGGTGTGTGTGCGCACTACTGTGTGTGTTCACTTGGATGGGTTAAATGCAGAGCACAAATTCCGAATATGAGTCACCATACTCGGCCACACGTCACGTCACTTCACTTACTATTAGAAGTGCTGCTTCTTCCGAAGCAGGATATTTGTGTGTTGTAGGCTGGGCCTCACTGCATATGTCATTTGCAGGCACTGGTGATGCAGTGAATTGGCATGATTCTATACAGGCTTCAGACAATCATCACACCAGGAGTGTGTACCCATATTGTCAGCTACTGATGAAGTGTTTCATTGAATTGTCATGTCCACTATGTATGACTAAATTATGGAGAAGAGATATTATTTTTTTTATTTAATTTTGTTAGTAAATAAATGAAAAAGAAAATAGTTACTTTTCTAATTAAAACGAATCAGTCACTTGAAACCTTGGTAGAGATTAATCAATAAGGTAAGGCAGGAACAATGGCTGATCATATCACCTTTAAAAACACATTTGTGTAGGCCACTTCACCAAAAGGCTTCATCAGTTTCTAAGGTAGGTTACTTGCAATGTGTTATCCCAGACTCTACAAGGTACTGCAGTAATTGTGGTGTGGGCATAATATGGGCAAATGATACCGAATTAAACATGTACATCCAGTCATAATTTGGCCTTGGCCAAACTCCAAGCACAATTTAGCTTCCTGATTTTTTTTTTTGTCAAACCAAATAAAGTCATGCCTTTTCAGTCTTGGTTTCAGTTTTGAGGACAGTGTAGCTCAGCACTTCACCATTTCCTGTTTCACAGAAGTGTTTGCACCCACGTAAAATCCCTCATTACAGCTAAAAGAAAATAGTTTTCAGCTGAAAAGAGGCAAATGGATATTGAACTGTTGAATAAACAGTTCAATATTCAATTTTGTGAATATGAAGAAAGTTGTAGCGCATAGTGGACTAAACCATACAAGTGTTGACATCCAGAGCTCAAATAATTTGATCTCGAGAGAAATTCATATTACGTTCACAATGAGGTCTTCTGAGACTTCACTGAAACAAGGTGTCTTGGCAAATCGGAGCAAAGTTTGAGACATTGTTGAGATCTCTTCTAAAATTAGGTATTTTTTTTCTCAGACAAAACATTCTGTGAAGCAAACCTACGCAGAAGGTTTCTGTTTGCTATCTAGGAGAAACTAGAAATGAATGGCGGTGACTCTGATTTTTATCAGTTTGCAAATGTATGTACTCTAATGGACTGAAAATATAGTCATACTCTATGTTTAACGCTGCAAATTTAATTAACCATTCCCATTCACCATTTTATCAAAAAATGTTTTATTTTTAGGTAAAAAAAGAGACATCTGCTTTTTTTTCTGCCCAGTGGAGCAATGAATGAAACTGACTCTCACAAATGTCTACATTCTCTGTCTTTGCCTGGACAAGCTAAGTGCAGAATTAACAGCCTGTGAAGAGATGAAGAGAAAAGAGTGTTTGAACAAACAGCTTATTTCTTTCTGCCTCTCTCCCTCTGTCTCTCTTCTCTCTCAGCAAGGCGACTCAGGTATTGTCTCTATGGCGACTGTAAGGGGGCCAGGCCAGACCACAGCGCCAGGCCCCAAACCACAGCCCATTTAGAATGGAGCAGACTGGTGTTTAAGCTTTACCCACTGGCCCCTCTCCTTTTCCCTCCCCTTAACAGCACAATGCCCCCTTTCAGCCTGGGAGCGGTCCTCCATGAACCAGAGATGACCAGTCTTCACCCCCCCAATATTAACCCCTACCACTAAAGAGCTTAACACTACACACCAGCAGCACAAATACTGAAGAAGAAAATGTGCTGTAGTTTCATTAGGAGTGATGCTTACATCAAGGTGTTTAGTCAAAATAAATTACAACAGAGTGCAATAATGCACTCAAAAATGAAAATCCTGACATTACCTAATCACTCCCATGTCACTTAAAACCTGTATGCCTTTGTGAAATACAAAAGGAGAATTTGGAATCTTCAAAAGTTTTTTTTCAAATGAGGTGACAGCTTTTTGGAGCTTGTCTGTGAAGCTCCAAAAAGCACCACAAAACTAGTCTATATGACTTGTGTACCATTGTTCAAGTCTTCTAAAGACATAAGTCTTTGTCCACTGAAAGTCTTCCCCTCCACTGAATCTTTCAAATCAAATATGGCACTAATAATGTATGATATCATAGACATCCAACCTGGGGCCTTGGTGCCATGTTTGGTTTGAGAGCTACAGCACATAATATTTTAACATTTTTGAGAGATTGACAGATGTGTAAAATAATGACATAATTTTATCAGTGATATTTCAATGATAAATTATTTTATTTTTGATTAAACAAATTGTGGCTTCAGGAACCGGGGGAAAAATGCAAGTGAACACAACCTTTTTATTTTGTTTTTAATCAATTACTCCTCCAATGTCATACAGACCCACCAAATACTCTATTAGATGTGTTTCCCGTTTTGGTGATATGATCTATTAATTGTTAAAATAAATATATTTTTAGTCTGGGCTGTTCAGAATCACTACGGATATGTAGTTCGACCAACTGTGGCTTTAATCCCAGCGTCATGTTTTGTTTGGGTTGTATTTTGTCTCAACAGTGTTTTTGCTTTGCACTCCAAGACACCCTCTCCAGTCTACAGAGGGCTGGAAGGAAGACTTTGGTCTAGAGACCACACACACACGTGCCAGAAGTTAGCTGAGGGCCATATCCTCTTTTCAGACTGTTACCATGTTATTCCACTCCAGTTTTCAGTAATAGGATGAGAAATTCATGGTTATGATTTTCCATATTTAATGGAAGAAAGGTGTCTCACATTATGTGAGCAACTAGGAAAACGTCTCAGGTTACTTATGTAACCTTGGTTCCCTGAGTAGGGAACGAGACACTGCGTCCTCTAGGGGTTGCTATGGGGAACGCCTCGTCGTGACCCGTGTCTGAAGCATACATTCAAAAAACACCAACAACATTGCCGCTTTCGCGCATCCCCTCGATGTTGGCATAACCTGTATGCTGGAACCGGTGGATGCGTGAGGAAAACGGCCTCTTCCATTCATTCTCGATCTCTGTATGTAGATCAGGAAGAAAAGGAAGGCTCACCTGAGCTGGAGGGTTATGGTCAGAAGATAACGCTCATCAAGATGACCTCGCAACGTCACTTTCTTGGCCTGCTTCCACGGCAAGTCAAGCCTCGCCGTGGAGCGATCCATAACCTCCAATAGCTCATCATACGCAAGACAGGAGGATTGGGAGGGCTCAGCCTCAGCCTCTTCGTCCTCCTCAGACATCTCCTGCTCTTCCTGGGCCAAACCCAGAAATTTTAATGTTAGGGAAATAACATCATCCTCCAGTGGCTCACTCTCGTCCACAGCCAACGAACGCGCGAGAGAAAGCCCCTCTTTAAACTCATCGGCCAGATCCACCTGCGATCCCCACGAGCTCATTCTCCTCCGTGCCTCAGCAGTGGCGGGTCCTGAACCGTGGGGAGCAGACGGCTACCCCTCTCTCCTCGAAAAGAGAGACAAACGAGAGCGGAGCTTTTTCATTGAAAAACGCTCACAGTTAACACAGATTGCCCCCTCGAGGACATCGTGTGCGTGCTCTTCGCCCAAACAAAAAACGCAAAGATCATGTGTGTCATCAGGTGTCAAATAACGATGACACGGATGCACACATCTTCTAAATGTCTTGCAGTGAAGAAAGATCGCTCTTACCACGGAATGCACGCTTCAAACAAAACAGTCAATGAAGAGGCATCGAGAAGAAAACCCCTTTCTTTCTTCCCGATGTCTGCCAGGTTTACCCACAGCTGCCTCTCCGTTACTACCATCGCTGCCATAGATCTGCCCATGGCAGAGGCAGCCTGCTTAGTAGCACGAAGAGCAAGATCCGTGGTGCGGCGTAACTCAGCCATCTCATCAGAAGAAAGGCCCTCGCCTTTATCCAGGTCTTTCAGCAGATCAGCCTGGTATGCTTGGAGCACCGCCATCGTGTGCAGTGAAGCAACAGCCTGACCTGCTGCTGCGTATGCCTTGCCATTCATTTTAGATGTAGCTTGAAGAGGCATGGATGGCAAGGAGGGAGTTTTGAGAGATGATGTCTCTCCCATAGAGAGATAGCTAGCTAGCGTCTCTTCTACAGGGGGCATTCTCTCATAGCCGTTTTCGCGCACCGCCTCGATATTCGCATAACTGGTATGCTGAAACCGATGGATGCGTGAGGAAAACGGCTTCTTCCATTCCTTCTCGATCTCAGTATGGAGATCAGGAAGGAAAGGAAGACTCACCTGAGCTGGAGGGTTATGGCCAGAAAGATAACGTTCGTCGAGACGACCTCGCGACGCCACTTCCTTAGTCCGCTTCCATGGCAAGTCAAGTCTTGGCGTGGCGCGATCCATAACCTCTAAGAGCTCATCATACGCAGGGCAGGAGGATTGAGAAGGCTCAGCCTCAGCTTCTTCGCTCTCATCATCCATTTCCTGCTCTTCCTGGTCTGAACCCAGCAGAGCACTGGCCCCTGGATCATATGATGTTAAAGAGAGAACATCATCTTCCAGTGGCTGTCTCTCGCCCCCCGCCGATGAGCGCGAGAAGGAAAATCCCTCTCTAAACTCATCGGCCAGGTCCACCTGAGATCCCCACGAGCTCATTCTCCTCCGTGCCTCAGCAGCGGAGGGTCCTGAACCGCGGGAAGCAGATGGCTGCCCCTCTTACTTTACTCTTTACTTTTCATTGGAAAAAAAACTCGCAATGCACGCAGATTGCCCCCTCGAGGACATCGCGTGCGTGCTCCTCGCCCAAACAAACAACACATAGATCGTGTGTGTCATCTGGTGTCAAATAGCGCTGACACGAATGCACACACCTTCTAAATGCTCTACTAGTGCTCGCCATAATATTAATAGATAGCTCTTACTTTTTCCTTGAAAATGCACGCTTCAAACAGAACAGTCAATGAAGACGAAGAAGAGGATGATGTGTAGCTCCCGGCACCGATTTATACTGTAGTCGCACCGGTAGTGACGTCATGGCTGTCGCCGGCCAACGAGTTGGTGTTTTTTCAATGTATGCTTCAGATACGAGTCACGACGAGGCGTTCCCCATAGCGACCCCTAGAGGACGCAGTTCGAAGTTCCCATGAAAGGGAACTATAGTTTATTAACAAGGAAACTGATTTAGAATAGGGTTTTATGTTACCTTGTTAAAGTTGAATTAGTGAAATGATTCAACTCGTCTCATTTTGAATACATAAAAGGAAAAAAATCCAATGATCAGGACAGAAAAAAAAAATCACATTTAACATCTATTTTGTTTCATAAAAGATCTAAGCAGTGTCTCAAACTGTGCTCACATTTACCAAGACACCCATATCTAGGGTCAAAATTCAGAGATCTCAATATGCTCTCCAACATTTTTTTAAGATCAAAATTTGTATTTCACTGGGAATTTTAAAATAAAAACATCTGAGACAATATTAATACTTAAATGAAATAAAACTCAGATCTTTAATACATCTTCTGGGCTATGAAAGAGCAACCTCGGAGCAATCATATTTTCCTCTGAGCTTTGTTGCAGAATCATATTTGTTGTGTATTCCTAGTTAGATTGAATGACATACCAAGAGCAATATGAACTTTGCTGTCTTTGTCTATTTATTCCGATCTTCTTCTCCAAGCTGGATGTGTCTCTTTTCTCTTTATCCTCTAGAGATGTGTATAATCCCCCCAACCCCCCCCCCCCCCCCCCCCTCCCCCTTCAAACCAAGTCTACGCCATTGACTCTATCTAGAATGCGCATAGCTTTTGGCAAGTCGTTAATATTGTCCATCACAACTTCTCCTTCAATGATGATCTTCAATGAGGTTGGATTGAGATGGAGAGAAGATGAGAGCATGTCACCTTCATGCTCAATGAGGAGGATTCCAATGTCATCAGAGTCCTAACAACATAAGAGCACACTCATGAAATTTCTTATTACATAACCATCAATAATGTTAAGCAATTTGTTACGACTGCTGGAGTTCTGTCTTCAACAATGATTATTTAAATTAGGGACAGAAACGTATGATGTTCCATTAAAAACAGTTTATGCAAAAATTTAAATCTGCTCTTAATTTACACATCCTCAGGCCATCCAAGGTGTAGCTGAGTTTTTCTTCAGTAGAACCTTAAAAGATTATTAGCTGTAACTGTGGTCTTTGGCGATTCATTTAATGCAATCAATGGTTACCATCACTTGGGAGTAAAAAAAACAAACAAACAAAAAACAGGCAAAACAAAATTAATACCCGTGTCTCCTGACGATACATTGAGGTCTTATGAAGCAAAACAATCAGTCTGTGCAAGAAACTGAACATTATTTACAGCATTATTACCTTTAATCCACAGCCCCGGCAAACAGTCCTGAGCGTGTTTACACATGTCATCATCAAAATGGTACTTGCGTGTACTTATCTTGGATCCCACAGCCTTTATAAAAATTACAAATCATTTGCTTGTGCAATCAACTTCAGGAAGATTGCTCATGTGAGTTTGCTCCTGCGCATACATTATTATATGCGACAGGAAACTCACGCTCCAGACTGTCGTGAATGCGCTCAGGACCATTTGCAGAGGTTGTGGATGTTTCTCAGACCAATTGTTTTACTTCGTAAGACCTCAATGTATGGTCAGGATCCACAGGTATTAATTTTGTTCTGCCTGTGCATGTTTTTTTTTAACTATCAAAAATGACAGTTTCCATTGACTGTTTTATATCAATCACCAAGGACCACAGTTTCAGCTAAAAATCTTTAAAGTTTAAATTTTACTTTAAAATGTCATTTTTGGGTGAACTATACTTAAAATTGTATTTCAAAAATTAACTCTTAAAAACTTGAGTCCAAAGGGTTTGTAACGACATGAGGGTGAGCAAATGTTGGATGAACTAACCCTTTAAGCAAACAGATCACCCAAAGTGGCTAAAAGAGCTATCATAATAAGTTAATGGTTTAGGTTTTATTCTCAGAGGTTTTATAAAACACAGGAACTATCAATTAATGGTGAAATGATTATGTTTTTATGTCCTTTTAGATATTCTGAGAGAAAACCGAGGTTACTTACAAAGCATACTTTGTAGAAATCTGTAGGTTTGTCGCCAAATGAATGATAGGGAGTCCTCTGAGCATCAGAGACCTAGTATCAGTCGGCTCTTTAGTCTGTTGGGGAGTAAAATGAATCACTGTTGAATAAAATTAAAGAAATGATCACAAGAAAGCAGAACCAATCAAGCACAATTTTGATTGCATTACACAACCAATATTGTAAACATTTTGTGATACACTTTCATTACTTAAGCTGTTAAAAACTATGCAATGCAAGTCTATAACAGATATGGACCAACCTTGATTTGTTGTGAAAGCTGTCAACAGCTGCCCAACTTTCTCTGGTCAATGATTTCATGCTTGAGATTCTTGCCCATAATCCTGTAACGTTAATTAGATCTCCATGAACACCTAAAACAGAGAAAAAAAGTGTTACATTTCAAGACTAACTGAAACTTTCAGCATACGCATAACCCTTTAAGCTCAACAACTCAGTTGCAGTTATTATAAATAATAAGAGACACAATAATATAGCAAAGAGACAAGCTAACTTAGCTTTAACAAAAAGCTAATTGATGCGCACATGCTGATGTTAAACGACTTTAGCTAAGGGTAATGAAATGCTAACGTTACAGCTAAAATGAACATGCAAAAACACACTTGCTGAATTTATCTTAACTGTGAACCAAAAGAAACTCAGATTTAAATATTAGCAGTATAGCTAAACTGTGAACCGACAGGGGAAACCCGTCGGTCGATCGGCACATTAAGACTACTTTAGCTTTAACTACAGTAACGCTGTCATCGGACCGGTCTTTTGGATAATCAATTTTCCCAGAAAGATAAAGATATAGAAGTTAACACACTCACCATTACATGCTGCTTTCCAAATCCATCGCGTGCATCATCAACCAGAATCTTCAAAGATCGCGCGCTCACTGCTCAAACGTGTTCGAACGGGGCTCCTCCCCCTTACAGAAACTTAACACATTAAACTATCTCTAGTTAACTGTTAACATAATCACTGGATTCAATATTTCGTCTGAAAACTTCAAACAACTAATTATATTTAGTAATGTCAACG